>NC_069145.1:85046181-85121534 GCF_943734635.1 Anopheles cruzii
AGAGGTCGAGTAATGTTATCGTTTGCTAATGCAACTCCTTTCTTTCCACGCGGACGCGGGCAAATATTTGCCTTTCCCCGGGGTGCGCTGATTTACGGCATTCCGTTGCAAAAACATTGATTTCACTTTCCGCTCCGATATCTGACCCCAGCGCGCGCGCGCGCTCTGGTGGGTGGATGCTTTCGTTGCATTCATCTTCACGGGTGGCGATGAAGAAGCATAAATCGGACTCGGCGGCAGGCGCCGTGCAGTGTCACGAGCGGACACGCGGAGTGTGGCTGTCAAACAAATGGACTCGTTAGATCGCTTATTGTTGATGCATATTTTGTGCTGCGCCTCGGGTGTGGTGTACCGAACGCTGGAGGTGCATCGCGATCCAATCAGGATGCATTGGCGCACCGAGCCCGACTGCTGATGTCCGGTTGGAAGGTCTGAGTGACGGAGTTCAATTCGATAAATGTAAGTTGTGTGAGAAATCGAAAAGACCCCATAACATCGAATGTGTCTCAATTTAAGGGAAATAATGGCAAACGTTTCAGTTATGCTGCTTTTTTATTAAATGGCCATTGGCAAACGTGACAAAAGTGTTTTTGCGTCACAAACTCACGCAGCGTTAGAAAGATTTATCGCGTTCGCGATCACGGCCGATAGATCGCGATCCTAACGAACGAAGCATCGCATAAAACGCATCGGGGCTGCAACATAAACGAAGCGTCCACGCAATCCGCGCTCTCGAGTTAGGAAAGTAATAATAACGACGACGACAGCGCCGATGATGACGATCGAGCGAGCGAACGAAAGAGACAGAGAGCTAGAGCGACGATGCAACATAAATAAATAAACTGGTGCATGGGCCGTCGCCCGGTGCAGCCGGTCCAGCGGCCTCCCGACGGCTCAAAATATTACTCAAACACCGAGCAGCGAGCGCGCAAAAAGCGTATCACAATCAACGACACCTTATAAGGCCCCAGCCATCGTCCGCGGCCCGGGGTGGAGGCACTTTATCGGGATCGACTCATCGCACCGGCCGCCCGATCGCTGTGTCCATCTGTTGCACCGATGCACCGATCTTCGCCGCGGCCCGGTCTCTTTATTTATGTTATTTTCACTTCCAGCGGAGGAGCGCGCATCACGCACGCATTGGCTCACGTGCAGCAACAAAGCAAAAAAAAGCGAAACCACGGCCGATTGCGGCCCATTGCGGCACCATAATGGAACGGGACCGGGCTCCGGAATTGCAAATCCGTTCGCCGCAAAGGTGATGGGAAAAATGTGAACAGCACAGCAGTGGCGGAAAAACGCGCCATGAAAAACCGGTGGCCATCATCGCAGCAGCAGCAGCAGCAGCATGTGTTACACATTTCTTTGGGAAAAGCCTTCCCGTGGACTTGATGTTGGCTCGCAGAGGATAACATGAGCGAGAGAGAGACTTTAAGGAGTAGAGAAGCATATAGTGGGATCAATTTCCAATGTCCGAAAGTCTTTCTTTATTTCACAAAAGATGCATCAAGTACTCTATATCCCGAGATCGAAAAGGGCTACAATACTTGAAAGAGACGATGTAGTACTCCAAACAATCTTCACAATTTTCCACTTGGATTGCTCGATACTCTTTGACAGTGCGCCTCAAACCTGGAATATTCCTAAAATGCAAGCCACTTGATTGAACATTTTCAGTGTGTTTATTACACAAATTTGCAGTCATTTCATCATCAGTTGTGAAAGTTGTGTCGAGTTAAGTAGATGTGCCTCTGAGAGAGTCGGCGATGTTTAAGAATTCTAAGAATGGATTTGTAACGAGCGCAGTCGTATTAAAAACGACTTCAACGATTCGCCAACCTTGCGAATACTGAGAAAGTGTCTGCAACTGTGCTTTGACACAACAAAAAGCCTTAAAAAAATATAAAAAATAGCCAAACTGAGACAGCATCATTTTCAACCAAAAAAGACAGCACAGCTTACGGTTTTCCTGGACCACCAAGTTGTAGTGAATTCTATCCAGAAAGTGCGACTGTCAACAAGGAGTACTATTTGGGTGTTTCGAGACGCTTACGTGAAACAACCCGTCCAAAACGCAAGGATTTGTGGACTGGATCAAACGTTGGCATAAATGCGTTCCAGTCCATCGTGACCATATCGATTTTGAACAATAAACAGATATCTTACATTTTATAAATAAAATCCGGAAACTTTTTGAAAATAAATTGTCGAAAATTCCGATCAATCAGAACACCGGACTGCTGATCAATCAGAACACCGGACTGCTGCGTCAAACTATCGGTCTCAATTTACAATCAGCGATTGCAATGGTGAAATATTTAAACATTACGGAGAAAAACGCATGGCACTAACTTAATACGAAGAAAAAGTATCCGATGTGTGGATATCAGGCGAATTGATGCCAAAATATAATTAAATGAGCGGACATTTGTAGACTACTGCAAAATTGAGCCACTTTTGGAGCGAATGGTGGTTGGCATCCTATGCGCCACTTATGCTACTTATGGCACTAACAAAATGCTAAATATTTCACGCAGATTAAATCATGCTTAAATTAAACCAACTATGCTCTGTTCAGCTTCCAACGGACAACATTTCGTACAGCCAACCCGATACCATCGAGTGCCATCGTGCCAGGGGTTAATTACGTTACACCGACGCCGCATAATATCGCCGCATCGCTCGCACATACATACACGCGACCGAATATCGATCTCTCATCTGCTGTTTGTGTGCTCTTGTTTCACACGCGCCCCGATTGGCTATCGGACGGCGGCTCAGGAACTCGCTCGGTATGCGCATTAGATCACCGATTGGCAGTGCAGAAACCTGTGCTGCAGGCGCGATGCAATGGCGCACTCTACATCGTTTCAATTTAATTTCCCTTTTTCTGCGCTCCAAAAGGAACATGAGAAAAAATAACGGGGCACTGAAAGAAGATGAACTAGTGTCCGTTCGTTCCGTTTTAGCGACGAAAAAGTCATCAAAGTGGCAGCCACTTGGTTTATTAGGGGGCTTCATCCGGCCCGAAACGGTCGGGAAATGGTTTCTCTTTCCGACGAGCGCGAGTGACAGTTTCACATTCGCTGACCATATAGATCATCTTCCTGGCTCGGCTCTGCGCTCGGTGGCTCGGATCGGAAATTGGAGCACCGATTCCGCCGGACCCGCGTGGACGGTTCCGCCTGCGGGTCCGGGTGGTTGGTTGGTTAAATTTCACTTCACACAAATAGAAAATAGAGCCACCAACCGCCGCCGGTGTACCAATTGGCGGTTTCTGGCCCTAATTCAATTTAATCCGGTAGCTCCGGGTCCGTTTCGGTGCGACGCTCGGTACGGTGGACTCCGAGGTGTTTGGGAGGAATTTCATCTGCAGCGAACGGGTGGAACGGGAACGCACTGGTGTGCCGGAAAAGTGGACCAGAAAAGCGGACCCGATTCGCTCGATGTGACAAATAAGGTTCGGCCCGATCGCCGCCACCGCCGCCGCCACCGATCCAAAAATGCACCCACTCCCGGAAACGGAGGCCTCAGAGCCGCGGAGCGAAAAATGAGCCCCCGAATTGCAACCCGGACACCGGAGTGCACCGGAGTAATGATGAGCCCGCCGCCGGGAGTCGTGAGTAAGGAAATCGGTCCAGCGACACTTTCGGTCCCGACCCCTGGCCGGCCGGTCAGCGAGAGTGACGATAATGGATTTAATGTACGGCCGCGACTTCACACACATCGTTGGCCGGCGAAGAGGTGAACGAAAAACGTCCGGGGAATGCAGTGAGAGCATATTCATGTTCGGCGCGTTGACATTCCTCTATTAATGTGTCGCGGACACATTGTGCACGACTTTCGTCGGACGGTTGCCGGGACCACCATTTTCGGGAAGATGTCCGCGTCCGAGGCATCGTTGGGCTTCTGGGTAAGCGCAGGCCGAACACCGCACCGTTCCGTCAATGTTCCGGCCAATTTGGTGGCCGCGATGGGAACATCGTGAGCGTCCAGAATGGCCGAGCGCCATGCCACGTATGAATAATTTATGATTATTGGCACCGGTGGGCCCGAAACATGATCCAAGATTCGGACGAGAAGCCAGGTCGGCGGGTAATTTGGAGAAATGTTTCGCAGCGTTTTGGGAGCATCGTTGACTCATCGAAGTCCTCCGAGCTCTGGGTGCGAAGCGCCTAATAGCTGATTGACTTGTGAGACGATTTTCTGTGACGGTGATTGCCGTTCCCACAGCACACCTCAGTCGGCTGCGCCTTCTGTGATGCTACGCGACGCGATAGCGAGCCTAGCTCCTTCTAGGCCTACTACGACCGCACATTTGTCGCCGATGATTATCGTTGGGTCTGACTTGGCTCATCTCACGTGACGGAATTTCACTCTCACTTCGATGCGGCGCAGCATAGAATCCCAGGCTCATGCGGCACCCCGAAGCCCTGCGAAAGGTATTTTAATTCCCGACCCGCCAATCGGCAGCATGAGGAGGCTCCAATAATTAGAAGTGAAACTCCGGTCTGGTTCGTTGATTGACGATAGCCGCGCTCGCGTTGGCGCTGATTGGCGCTGCGATGCAACGACACCAGACCATCCTTTGGCCGGGCCGGGGCCCCGACCCGGTGGCTGGTGACAGCTGAAGCGGCGGCGATGAAGATAACGGGGAGCCCATTTTCTCACACACGTCGCACCCATCGGCGGTCGTTAAGGAGTTGCCGGGGAGTTCTTGTGCGCGCCGGTTGCTGCTCCTTTCGGACGGAGTCGATCTCCCCCAGCGCCGTATCAATATCGCTCGATCTCGCTCTCGCCCGCCTGCCGGCCCGGTCTCCGTGCACGTCTCATTACCTTGACGGCACGGCATCAGGCGTCATCAGCGTCAGCGTGTCGCATCGCTCACAAGCGCCCCCTGAATGGCGTCAGTAACGACGCTCTTCATGATTTATGAAATTGATGCCGCTCGTTGGTCGCTCTAAGTCGCTGCCGGCTGCCGGCTGCCGGCTGCTGCTTCTGATGATGTACAGCGCACGTCGGAATGCCAACGTCAGCTCGTGTGCCTGTGTGTGTAAGGGACCAGAGTAACCAGTTTCTTCGCCCAGCTCGGACCGGGGGCGCTAACTAGACGACCGTCACGACGGGCGCGCTCGAGGATCATCCGGGTCGCAGAAACTGTCGCAAGTCTTCGCCGACGGTGGACACTCCCCATCGGATAATTACCAGCATCGGACACCAAAGGGAACGTGTTGCGTGATACCATGCCCGTGTTGCGTAACGACGGACCGCGGCCATTCTGGGCGCCCGGAAGAAGACATCATCGCCTTCACCGACGCCGCCGCCGGATGATTTACCGTCCGTCCGTTCGGTGGCCGGCGCTATGCAATTTACTTTCGGATGGGGCTGCGAAATCAGGTCATCCACAGAGAATTGCGGAAGGCTGTTGGGCTGGCGAGTCGCTTCTAAGGAACGGACCGGACCGCTACGCAGGACCCCGCCGCTGGGTGTGATGAAACACCCCAAGATGACGACGACAACATCGGCGACGACGACCGAGGCCTCGGCCGAGAACGAGGTAATGAGGGAGTCCACCGGGTGCTCTAGTTTATCCACACCACGCAGCTGGCTGGGTCGGGGCGAGGCTAATAATGGTGTATCCGCCGTCCGGCGGCCTCTCAGCTCCGGTCGCTGGGGCTGGCATGATCGGCGGCCATATCGTTTTGAGGCGACCGATACGGCGACCCGGGGGCCGTCGGCAGACGTGCGCACGTCGCTGCCGTTGCGTCCACTGCCCTGGAGAACCGTTCTGCTACCGATGCGGCTGCTGCTGCGAAGTAGGTCCCAGGGCTGCGCAGTTGTGGGATTGCCACACCTGCAAAAGTTGTTTTACACCCTTCGTCACCCCGCCCCGCGACGCGCCGTGTGATGCGGCCATGCGATGCTCACTGTCGCTGCTGCCGTTGGCCGTTGCTCGATCTCACTTTCAATGTTGCTTCTGCTCGCGTGTTGATGTGCGCGCTCCTTCGTTCGTTCGTTGGACGATGCCCTGAAGGCACGCAGACCGGCGATCTTGAAGACCCCCCGCTGTCCCCACTCGCGTTACGCAGCCACCCCTCAGGGGGCCCGAAGGTGATAAAATAATAGCACAAACTGGAGCAACTATTTCGAAACGTCGCTCCACTGTCACTGCTTCACTTTCGACCTCAACTCTCGGTGTACTCGGCCGCGCGCCTCGGCGCATCCCAGGCTGTTATTACCCCTCCGGCTGGCGGGTGCGGCCCCCAGACTTGGAGATGGAAATCGAAAAGTCGAGCAAAGGTTGACCGGGTGACGGATCCTTCCGAAATGCGGTGACGAATCGCGGGGCTCCCCGGTCACGCCATTTCACTCCGATTCGATGGAAGACCTTGGCCGGCGCGGAGACAGGTAGCGATGCCATCGCCACCAAAGTGTTGATGGAAGCCTCGGTCTCGGTCTTGGTCCGGTCCCCCCAAAACTCTCTTTCGTATTTTGGGGATTGATTTTTTCATCACGCCGCGGCACGAAGGGTGCCAAAGTGACCGGAGGTCCAAGGACCCACCGACACTGGTCTGGTCGAAGAACACATGGTGGATGTTAAACAAATTGGAATTCGTAACGAGATCGGTCGGGGTTTGATAAGTGGATCTCCGTAGCTGTCACCGACGACGGCGACGACGACGACGACGACGATGATGGCCGTGTTTCGATCGAGCGTCACGGTCTTCGTGGAGCCGTTACGGCCACTTTTGCGGGCCCCGCCGCTGCTGATAGTGGCCGCCCTGGGCTAGGCCGGTCGCGACCACACAAGGGGGTTGCATCATCGTGCCTCGTGTGTGTGTTGTGAAGGTGCCCGAACCTGAACCGGGTCGAGTGGCGATCGTCTTTGCCCACCGGGGACCTAATGGTTTGTCATTCTGTGGCGTGGCGGTGAGCGAGATGCGGAGAAATGATACGCGATCGGCGCGCGACCCGAAGAAAGCGAACGGAATGGGAAAAGTGGAGCACTTTTAGGAGCCTACCACCGGCGCCACCATTAGGCCGAAGAGAAAGGACGCTGATACGGACGGAAAGTGGGCTGAATTTGTTGCAACCAATCGAAGCGCCCGGGATCTGATGCACTCGGGATTTGATGGTCGCTTATATAAAGTTGGGCAATCGTTGTCTGGTCCACCATTTTATGACGTCCGATTCGCCTGTTTGCGGGCTAAATGAACGGCTAACGGCATGCATTCTTGAGCCCTGGCTGCAGGACACTATCGGAACCAATAAACAGTGGCCGGAGCGAGTCGGTAATAGAAATAAATTTCAATTCCTGGCCCGGACCCCGCCGGACTCATTAGTGTATTTATTTGAAATGATTAAACTTTCATCGCCACGAACGGCCACGAAATGCCCGAAGGATGGCCTGGTCCAGCCCGATCGTTTCCGCTAAATTCGCTAATCTCATAAATCGGTCCACAGCGCGAACGGCGATAAACGGGGGCGAGAGGGCCTAGAAAGATGAGGGCACCCAGATGCTGGCCGCCACTCCCCGTCAGCCCGGGGTCAGTCCCTGAGCGACTTAGCACAACTTGTAGCCACACTCGACGCTCGAGAGAGGCCATGGAAAACGGCCGTTCACGATAACAATATCAACAACCCCCGGGCAAGGATCGTTGCTGCGACGGTGAGGGGTGAGATCTGCCCGATCGCATTTGGGGCTGGTGGTTCGATCGGAGGTCCGAGTTTGTGCATCGAACGTGAGCCCACGAGCGTGTCCATATATTTATGGAGCAGATTAAAACTGGACCACTCGCCTTGCGCCTCGAAGTGCGCGGTCCGTGACCGGGTCCGTGGCCCGGACCCGTGGCTCGGACCCGTGGCCCGCTCCATCCTATCTCGTGGCTCGCGGCCATTGGGCGGCCACCGCTGCAGTGCACTATTTTCGTCTAGCCTTTCCCCGCTTCCAAACCGATAGCGATGCGGTTCGGTTCGCGGAACAGGAACGTCGATCGCGGGGACGAAACGTCAATATCGACGTGTGTATGTTCGAGCCACGGATAGGGATCGGTTTTCACTTTCCATTTCGCTCGTTTCGGTTAGAATCCACTTACGGGACGCGCGCTTGATCGCATCGACCACACGCGCGATCGATCGAAAGAGACTTGCGCCGTGCGTCGCTCGGCAAGTGACGAACCCCCGACTTTCCCACTTTGCACGGAGCCCCGAGTCGGATCGTTTGCAAGAACACGGAGCGTTTGACGGGGCGCACCATGTGGGCCCCGCGCGCCAGTTGATAAATGGAATTAATATGTTTAACTTAAAGAAAAAGCCCCAACCGTTGCAGGGGCCAACCCCAAGAACGACGGGAGGAGCACCGAGCAGAGCACCGTGGAGCCTGTGGAGACCGCAACGGAGCCTTTCATCCTGGTCGCGGTGCCGCTCGTAGGATAGGTAATTATTTGACCATTACTAGACAAACTGACCGATTGTAGGCAAATTAATTATTCGCCCCCTTTTAAAAGGCATGTTGCGCGGCGCAAAGAGACTGGACTCCAGCAGTGACCGCAGACCACCTCGGTTCGGTTCTTTCGTCCAGAAGGAAAGTGTCCTGGCCGCGCCGATTGGGGGTGGCCCACGGGGGTACGCCACCGCGAGGGGGGATTTATTGTTATCGCCACGGAACGCGCACCGCAAGCCCAAGGTTTAATTTATGTCGGGCGGTCCAAGTAGCCCAAGTAATATCTACACACATACACAAAAGGAGTAACTAAAATAGAAGTAAACAAAATAGCCACGGCAACACGGTAACGGATAAGCTCGGCCACGACGTCCACCGCGAGCCCGGCCCGGCCGAACAGTGCACTTCGGTCGAGCACCGGGCACAGCATGTGTGCAACTTGCGGGCCGCCCGGTCCGCGGTCCGACATGTCCGGGTCCGCACTGTCAAGGGTGTGGCCGTTGAAGATGAAAGCCTCTAACGACGACGGCGGCGGTGGCATGGTAGCTGGCAGCTGGCAGGGTGATGCCTTTCTAATTGATAAATCGGCCGCTTGCTATGTCGTGCAGCGTGCACGACAGTCCTTTCTGTTGCCTTCGCGGCGGCCGCCGACCGGCCGTATGATCCGGGCGGACCGTCGGCGGACGGATAAAGAATTGGCGATTGGCTGTGCAATAAAATCGCGAATCTAGAAGCCGTTTGCCAAAGTCGGTCGCCCGTTTTAATTAGTGCACCGATGTTTGGCCAACTTTAACTAATGTATCCATAGTATCTAACGAAATCAGGGAAGAGTGAAGTGTTTGTTCTACAAACCATCAAAGGGTAGTTTTTTAAATGTGAATTTTTAAATCATCAAGATAATATTTTTACTACTTTTGTAGAGCTTTAAATCAAGTACTAGACAAAGACCATTCTTTATTGTTCTAATTCTATGTCATTACTTTTAAAATAGTCCCTACTCTGTGCAATACGCTTTTGTCTACATTTGTTCCAATTTTCGGAACGGTCCGAAAAGTACTTTTTAGGAACAGTCTTCAACACATTCTTAGTTTCGCCTCCTATCTCAACTATTGACTGTAGAAGGTGTCCACAGAGCAGCCTCTTAAGTTTAGCAAATAGCCAGAAGTCACACGGTGCTACGCCAGGCGAATACGGTGGTTGCAGAGCCATCTGAGTTGAATTTGCTTCGAAACGATCAAGAAACGAATACAAAAATGTAATGCAAAAATGTTACGAGGTTTCTTGGTTCAATTCAAGAATTGTCTCTCCACAAACCCATAAACTCACAGCATTAGTTACTCACAGCATTACTCACAGCTTTTTTTTTTGCACACGTAACTCTCAAATAGTATTCTTTGTTTACATTTTGGCCATTGGGATGAAATTTATAATGCACCACACCACGCTAATCGAAGACAACTGGTTCCAGTTGTTTAACATGAATTACGTTTTAAACGATAACCTCCTATATCAAAGATCTTTAAAATATTTTCTGAGATTCTAAATTTAACATATTGTTTCTGTATTTTTAACGTTAACGTGTCCTTGAAGTATAGCTCCCAGTACGACTCAGCGGTCCCAACTGAACCCATCTTTATCTCAGCTCTCGGCTCGGCTGCCAGCAATGATCTCGGACATTAGCGCGGAAACAGCTTCATCAGCCAGTCCGACATTAGGCTCCATTTTCGAATCATTTACACCATCAACACGTACCATCGTGGCCGCCGCATGTAAGTGGAGCAATTGCCACCTAACGAACGTGGCGACAACGCACGCCACCGCCAGACTCATCCGCACCGATCTTAACCGTTAACACGAAACCCGCGGGAAAACAGTTAGCTTTAATGCCGCGCGAAGCCGCCTCTAAAGACGCGGAGTGTGAATGACCATTTGGAAGCCGCCTCGAATTCCAGCGGCCCCGTTTAATGCGATCCATTTCAAGAACGGAAGCGCCAACATCAAGTGCAATGTGGCGCCGATTAAGTGACATCGCTCGGCGCTTCGTACCTGTTGATGAAGGCATAACCTCCGCAAATGGTCTCAGCAATCATCCGTCGGTTCAGTGCCACTGATGACCAATTTTTCGACGTCTCCGTGTTCCGTGGGCCAGGCTTTTTGCGCCTAATTTTCAACCATTTGCTACCATTTGTTCGAATCTTCGCCGAACGCGAAGAAAGGGACCAAAGCGCAAGAAACAATCCAACAAACCGTTTCGTCAGCCGGCCGTCGCGTTGTGCACCTTGTCGGCCGAGGCCGAGTTATGTAGGACGAGAAATTAGGAGAGACATTTGTTTAGTTAATCATCGCCACCGCCGCCGCCGCAGGGACGTCGGACGCCCCGAAATGACATGTAACGGAAGTTGGAAATTGGTTTTTTGAGACCGTTTTTTTTCGTGTTCGTTGCCCAGAAGCGGCCTTTCGGGCATTCGTCTAATCCTCGGTGGCCCGTTTGGGAGGCACTGGAACCTGCTGGCGCGCTCTTGTGGCCGTGGTCACACTCGATGCTCCACATCTTCGAGGCCTCCAAACGATGATGAGGCGATGAAGATCGTTATGATTGAAACGAAGCAAACGATGTGGCTACCCGGACGGCCATACCAAGAAGGGGGACAAACTCAAATCTTAACGACTTTAACAGTTTCCAGGGGTTTTTCTTCTCCACATCACTGGCTCCTCTTCATGAGCGAACGCCAGAAATTGGGCATCTGGGCCTGACACACAGGATGAAGCGTTTAGCGTCGGTGCGATTGCCCATTTGTGGCGTGCCAAAGGCGCATTTGTTGGGCCTAGCGAAAATCGATTTCTTGAAACGAAAGGAACGTTTCACCGGAAGCCATTTTTTCCAACGGAACATCGTCCAGCGGGCGCATGGGATGCAGGACGTGGCCCCAAATCACTTCACTAGCACAACGGGGCCCCAGTGCTTGACATTTGACGGTGGGCATGTTGACTTCCTTACTGTCCCGTAATAAAGTGATCGACACAAATCGTCATCCAGGTGAAGTTCAGCCAGCGCGCCGGTGAGATAATGAAACATAAACATTGTCATTTGAATACCGAATGGCGCCGTAAAGGACGAATTTCAGAACCCCGGCCAGTACCCCCGAACGACTTTATTGAAAAGTTCTTCGAGTAAGGCAATAAACGTTGCCTCGACAGGCGCCCAATAAACCGCACTGGTCTTCTTCCCGACTGACGCCCGATCCGATCCGGAAAGTCGGAGTCTATTTCTATCAAACGCTCCCAAAACCCACCCGTATGCACTCCGTTTCCTCTGCCAGACCGCAGCGTCGTGACCTTGTCGCAACCTTTTCGCGAGACAATAAAGGCACAAAATTAAGATACAACAACGTCTTAATTCGTCGCTGAGCCACCCAAAGAGACCGCCAGCGAGCGGCTGACATTTTTCGCGTGAAACATGCGTTGTAAACGCGATAAGGCGCATATTGCCTGTGTGTGAGGCGTGCCGCTTCGGGGCCACACGCTCGTTCCGCCTCTTGTTCGGCTATTAATGTCGATCCCTTATCGCCGTTTAACGTCGCCATTTATTGGCTGAACGAGAGGAAAACAACGGACCCCATCGCTCAAGCCGGAGCCGCCGCAGCTGCCTAAAAGGTCAGCGCGCATGGCGCACGCCAAAAGGTGCGTCAAATGGAACGTTATCCTTTAGAGTCTGTGGTTGACATCATGTTCGGCAGACAGTTGATAGAAGAAAGGATCGAAGGATAGTGCCCGACGGAGCAGGGCCGCGTGGCGCTCAACAATGTGGCGGGTCGCGAGTCTGCGGGCGCACTAGATCGAACGCCCCAAACGCACGCCGCCGATGATGCGCCATGCCGTGCGCCGATATGGGAAGTGTCTACCGGGCGGTCTCTGCGATCGTCTGGCGCACTGCGAGTGGGAGAAGCTTATCGACGCCTGGCCGGCCTCTGGGGAATGGAATACGAAAGACTCGCCCGTCGCAGTCCGCAGGCGACGAACCCGCGGCTCGAACGAGTGAGCGGGAGCGCGCGAGCGTCAGCCCCTTCTCGCGTCTCGGGCTCGAAGGCTCGGGGCGAAGACGATCGCGCGAAGATCGCGTGCGAGCGAAGCTTTGCTCTCGTTTCGCTTCGGGTTTTGCCGAGGCGTCGCGGTCGTTCGCGCGAGTGCCCAAAAGCTCCGATCGGTCGATCGGTCGGTGAGTGCCGCAGCGTGCGGCACTCGATCGAGCTTTCGGCGCGGCGGCGATCGCGAGCCGAGTGGGGGCGTATGCTGCGAGTGACTGCGCGCTTCGGAGATGAATGAAGGAAGCTGCGCCTTGAAGGCGATCGCCGTTGATCCTCCTCCGCCTCGCTCGGTCGGAGCGCCTTTTCTGGAGCGATTCATCATTCCGGAGCTACGAGAGAACTGAACGACAAGCGAGAGTGAGAGCGAGAGAGATGCTTAGGCGAACGAGCGAGAGAGTGAAAGAGAAAGGCAGGCTCCGGTCGCCCCGAGAGAAGGCTTCTTCGCGCGAAGAGCGTACGGAGCCGCGAATCGCGAGCGAAAACCCCGTTAACGGAATATCTGTATCACCCGAGCACGGGCGGTCTCAACCTTCCCCTCCCCGCGGGCTACCCACCCGCCCGGGTTAGGTCCGCATAACTCTCCACTTCGTTCGGTTCGTTTCGCTCGCCACGGCTCACGGCCGTTCGGCTTCGCCCCGGCAGGGCCGTTCGTTTTGCTCTGATTTTCGACGACCACCGCTCGGCGACGACGACGACGCGCGACTCCGGTCCTCTCCGGTCCCCCAGTCCGCCGCCCGACGTGGGCTCCCCGTTTAACCCACCCACCGCAGATCGCGCAGCATCTTCGACGACAACGACGGCGCTCGATCCTCCTCCTGGCGGGCTGTCGCTGTCCCGAGCGCACATCGCATCGTCGCGCCGTGGTCGTCGCACGGAGACCGTCTTGAGACGCGCGCGCGCGCACACATACCTTCGCTGATCGCTCACAGATCGTCGCCGATCGTGATCGCCGTCGTCGTCGTCGCCGTGGTTTCGGTGCTTCTGCCGCGCCCTTTGCGGCGCCGTTACAGTGTTTTCGGAGTGGAGTGTGAACTACCTGCCACCGGAAATCGGAAGGATAACAGTGAATAGTGGATACCGGTCCCTGCCGAAGGATACCGGAAGTGGATTGGCCGTGTAAGTGACAGCCCTGGAGGGTTCGATCGTTTCAATGTTCAAAACACACACAGAGAGAGTGAAAAGGATCCGACAGCGAATGGTGACGTGCCGATGGATGCCTACCGATCGTTTCCTCATCCTCGTTGCGTGTGGAAAAATACCAAACACATCCGCGATCACGCTTCGCACGTGAAACAACCGTCGCTGCTGTGGCCGCGATTTAATTGCGGCACCGTCATCCGGACAGTGAGTGCTAATTTTTGCGCGCTGGCTCTCTCTCTCAAGCGATGCATCCTTCCACCGGGGAAGGAGTACCGGAAGTGATGATGGCGCTACCCGGTCGGTCCGGTGAACTAGTTCCGTGGAAAGTGAAAATTGCCCACACCCAAACAAGTGACATCAACGACCGAACGGGCGACGAACCGGCGGTGGTCAGTCTCTTCTTTCCTAACCCGGAAAAACGGGAGCAGAAAAAGTACCCGCGAGTGCCAGCGTGTGTGTGTGGGGCAAAAAGTGGTTGAACTAGTTGATGGCAAGGCACCAATTATCGGCCAAGGCACTGCGCCACTGGAAGCTGATCGGTGATCGTTGGGTTGCTTGATGCGTTTCGTTTAGTGATCGCAGTGAACGAAGTGACAGAAAAATAATTTAAATGTTGAGCCGTTCATAAATTTAGTTCCTTTCTTGTTCTGCTCCGTATCCGAGGGCCAATTTTATGCGTTAATTCCGTTACCGTCCGAACCGTTTCGCAGTGCGGTTAGTAAAGCAAACACTACCAGCCAGCCCCTGGGACAGTACCGAAAGTGTAAGGGTGTAATAATTGGCCCGGGGAAAGGCCCGGTGACACGGCCCGGTTCGGACCGTCCGTCCGCGTCCGCGATTAAAGATAATGACAAATGATTGCGGTCCTGCTGTGTCGCCACAACCGTCGAACACGCCACGCCAGATGACCGACCGGTGGATCCGTGGCGGAAAGAAAGTGAAAATTGTAACAATCTCCGACGGAACGGTACTAGATCACGATCACGCATCGAGAGCGCACCGTACGTGTGATGATGGAATTGTTTTATGTGTGTCCACCCGCGTCGCAGTAGGATCGAATGGCCGCGCGCGCGCGCTGAGATTGTGGGCCGATAAAATGTTTCACTTAATTCCCGGACCCGAACGCGCGCGCACTCGGCCGATTGTGGAAGTGATTAAGCGCAAGCGCGTAAAGAACGGTGCCAGAGAACCGGGTGTGTCACCCGGGCGTGCGTGCGATGCCGATGCTATCAGTCCAGGATCGGCCCACTCAGCGGCGCCCGGGATGTGCACACAGCGCGCAGGGCAGGCGATCCGCAACGAAAGGCGATCCGACCGGCGAAAGGCGAAACG
Organism: Anopheles cruzii; assembly: GCF_943734635.1. NCBI lineage: Eukaryota > Metazoa > Arthropoda > Insecta > Diptera > Culicidae > Anopheles > Anopheles cruzii. Next base: position 85,061,182 of record NC_069145.1, read on the forward strand.
AAAATAATCGAATGCACGCACCGCAAGCGATGGCCAAAAAAAAAGCCGATGTGGCCACGGCCGATGAAGCGGCAACCAAACAACGAAAAAAGGGAACGACACGCCGACAAAATCCTGCCAAAACAGTGAAGGCACCCAATTACCGCGCTCGAGTTGGTTGATTAAATTATTAAAAATTTATTACCCCGGCCAGCCTCCTAGGAGCTGGCCAGATTACGGCCCGATCGCTAATTACTCCGTCGTCCGGGGAGTGTTTGGGCACCGACTTTTGTTTTTTTTTTTTGCTTCTTCTCGGCGAACCGCTCCACGTTCCTCGGGACCTCCAATCCTCCGATGTCGTGTATGCTAATTAATGGTGTAACTCCCCGGAGCAGGACCTCCGCCCAGCAGCCGGCCTGCCCCGAAAAACCGGGCCGGGCCTGCCGGGGAGTGCGGACAAAAACGCGACCACATCGGTGCGTGTGTACGTGCGTTTGCTTCCCGTGTTTTTTGTGTTTTTCTTTCGGCGCACGAAAGGCGTCACAAGCCATCGGTCTTTTCGATGCCTCACGCACCACCTTCCACCTGGCTGCCGGTTCTGTTCCGTGTCTGACCTTTCGCCAGGAAGGAAAATAAATAATCAAGACGTTGCTCGCAGGCTCGCGGGTCCTTTTTTCCCCCGTACTTGGAAGGTTTCGAGCAGCGCGAGCAAACAATCCCGAAACAATCGTGCGCCCGACTCGAGCATCTTCCGATCCGCGGTAGCAACGGGCCCCGAAAGATCGCGCACGTCCCGGTGGACGAATGTCGACCACGGAAAGTTAAAATATGATCCCATGAAGGTCGATTGATAGCAACCGACTGACCTTTAGCTGTCGGGCTTCTTTGCGATTTTCTTTCGCACTCCGGTCAGCGGTCAGCTGGCCCTGGGGGGCCCCATCGCATCGAGCAAGGATGTGACGAGCCGGTGAGACGAGGTTGCCATCTGCCCGGCCACCTTTTCCACTTGCGATCCGTGCCGGACCGGGCCGCTGACATTCTTCCCCGGGCTTCCCGTCCCGAAAGTGTGATAAATAATTTCAAGTATCGGCCTACGGCGGACTGAATCGAGGCATCAACTCGCCCGTGACGTTCACGAAGGCCCAACAACAACAACCGTAAAAGCGGAGCGCGGACAAAACAGACCAACGGCAACAGCGCGAAGAAATCATAAACCAAAGCGACAGTTAACCCACAAAACGGCCTTTGGACCCTTTTGCATATCCTTGTCCCTACAAGGAAGGACCTCTTGGGCTGCCTGTTTGGGCCAATTTTATCGCCACCGCTGTCCGGCCGTCTGATTATCCCCCTTTCTCTTCCCCACGCAGGTTGTTTGTCCGCAGAGTGACATGCGCGCCGTGGGTTGTCAAGCCACCGCCGCCATCGCTGCCGCCGTGTGCCGTGCGTACCTCCCAAGTGTCCCATCGAACGGGAGGACGCCGCGCAACATTGTTACGCGCCGATTCGAGTGTCGAGTGCCCGAATAACAATCAACAACGTGTCGGACGAAGAAGACCCCAGAAAAGACGCGCCGGACGACCGGAAGACCACCACCGGCCATCGGAAGAAAGTCGAGCCGGACGGGGGGTGGGGTCAAGTGAGCAGTGAGTACGTCGTGAAGTGGCCCCTGTGTTGTGAGTGAGCGCACCAAGCAAGTTTGACAGCCGACACGCCGGCCGAGTGAGAATTCAACAAGGAAAAAGTAAGAGAAGGAAAACATCAAAACAAAAAACCCGGATTCGGGGTGGAGGTCGTGGTGTGCGAGTGACAGATGCGTCACGGTGGTCCACACGGGGAATGGCCATTTATTGGGCTTCCTAGTTCGGAGTCCTCAAAGTCTGAAGAACTCCCGGGAACACTCGATCTAGGAGCCGGCGACGGGATGCACTTCTAGACAAAGGGTTTGTCCTGTTCCCCAGTGTGACGATCGAGTGTGTCTCTGTGTGTGTGGTTGTGCGTGTGTGTTGTGAGCAACAGATACAAACGTCAGTGTCAGTGTTTGTTTGGCTTTTTTTTGGTGAGCTTTGCGCTTCGAATTCGCTGTCAATCGCCTGTGTTTACATGCTCGTCGAGTGGCGTCGAGCGAACTCGAGTTTCTCAAGTGATCAAGGGGGAGACGGCGTTTGCGACGGTGCGCTCAGAAGTGGCCTCAGACTGGATTGATCCTGGATCCTGGTGCCCGTGAGGTGAGTTCCTGCTCCAAAAGAAATTAAAACCAACCAACAGCTCCGACTCCGATGATGGTGCGCCGTCACGCAACCGATCCACGATCGACTAATTGCCTCCTACGGTGCGGCGTCCCAAAAATGGCGATCGATCGGTGCTGGTGCTGCTCTCGATCACGTGGCCGACATCTTCGCCGACACGCGGCGACCACTGTCACCGGGCGCTACGTCGCTTCACGTTTCAATCGTGCATACGGACTCGGGGCTCGTTTCAATTTGCTCTCGATACGAGTACATTTTAATTAAGTCCCGGGGAGTCGATGAGCTCGGTGCGCCACCCGAGACGCGGCGTAGGCGACACCCCCCGCAGTGGGTGCCGATGATGGCGACGATGACGTGAAGAAATGTTTCCATTTGTTGGCCCGAGCGTTAGACACTCTTGGCGAAGGTCTGAAAGAGTTGCAACCCAGTAGCGCCCAGAATCGCTTCCCAGGTCGGGCTCCCCGGTGCCCCTTCGGTGTCTTATTAGCAATAATTGCATTACTCGGCGCGCACGCGCTATTTTACAATGTTTTCCCAACACCTTCAGAGCCTAGACCGCCGCGCCACTAGAGGCCACTTCGGGCAGACGGGAACGGCGGACCAAAGCAGAATGCCGGAGAGGACGATCGTTGCCGGATCGCGCGCGAACGATCGGCACACAAAAGCATAAGCAGCGAGAAGTCGTTGAGCATCATCGAGGCCCCAGCATATCGTGGTTGGATCGTGCGGTGCGAGCTGCTCGATCGGTCTAGGCACGTGCTAGACGCCTCGAATTGAATGGTGCTAGAGACTTCAGCGAGGGGACTCCTTCCACCCGTCCGTCCGCCCGCAAGGGACGGGGCACGTTCTCGATTTGCTGGCAAAATTGAGAACCGATTGATGGTCGGTTAATTGGCCGCTCGGAAGCGAAGCGGAAGGCTACCGCACCACGGCACCGCACAATTCGCTTCCTGTTAAGCGATCGCGCAGACTCCCGCGCGGGGGCTCCGGTGCAGAAATAGGGCACCGCCGCACCGCGCGAAAAAAAGGAACACGCGTACCTCCGAACCAGTCGTCCATGAAGTCGACTGGCGAGTGGCAAAAAGCGGCACGTATTTGCACTTTACGCCACGCAAATTAGACCACTTTCCAAGCCAGGCCAAGGGGAGTTGATTGCCGGACCGTGGGGTGACACTTTGCGGGAGCGGACTTTGCCTGGGCCGTGTGGGCGAAGGAACAAAAAAAACCCGAGCGGAAGACACCGAAATCCCGAGACAAATGGCGCGATGAAAGGTGTATGGAAACAGATCACGACAACGGGAGCGCAACAAAAAAATGGCGCAGGAGGAGGATGATTGCAAAACCTACGGAACAACGGAACAGGAAGCGGGGTGGCCACACGACGCTCCCCACGAGTGATCTTTTTGATTTGAATTTACGCGCCAGCCTGGCCGGGGGCCTGCGGCCACCTCCGGCCGTGGTCCGAACCGAATCGGCACGAACGGCGACAAGTGAATGTGCTCTCGTTTCATTCCTTTTTTGCCCAGCCGAGCCGCAGGTCTTCTGCCCCAACACGGACACTCGGACCCCGCGGCCGTCAGCGCCGTCGTCTTCGTCGTGGTCAGCGGCGGCGGCGACTTTCGCTCGCCATGATTGCTCGCCTTCCTGCACGCAAGCTTCCGTCGCCGGGCCCGCAGTGCCGTGTGCTTTCGATCTCTCTCTCTCGAGGGCTCATGTATTCCTTTATATCGATCAAGTTGAAATTTTTCATCTCCCCCCCAGCCCCCTTTCGTTGAGATGTCCCCCTTTCGTCGTCATCTTCGCGGTCGTCGTCGTGGTCGTCGTCGTGGTCGTCGTCATAAAATTTCGGGCCGCGATAGTGAAAGGTGACTTCGAGTCCGTCGGCGATCCGGTCCGGGGATCGTAGCGCAGGTCAGCGCGCAGCACTGCAGCGCCCTCTATCGGGCCCCTTCGGGGCCAGGATCGGGTGCATCGGGACCGCGCGCACTTGTTACGGGCGGGCGGCCGTATTTCATGCCATGCCTCCGCTGTGGGGCCTCCTTCGTTGCGCATATTTATGGTGCCAGCATTAACATCACTTTTTATCTCCGCTCTCCTGATTCACGATCGCAAAGTGTACGCGCCGCTCGCCTTGTCCGCCCCGTGCCCGGCGGACAAAGAGTGTGAGCACCGGAGCGAGGGCGAAAAACACACAAAGATAAACACACGGCGCTGGCGATCGCGATCGCTTCCATCATCGCCCCATTAGGCGAACGGAATCGGTTCGCCCTAAACCGCGGCTAAATAATTGGCCATACCGATGGGCTCGCGGGCCCTACTTCCGCACCGCGCCGTGGCCACGGATGGGAAATTGAAAAATCAGGAAAATCAAGTTACGCGGTTGCCAAAAGTCGGTCGTCGCACCGTTAATTAAATTTGGTACCATTCAATTGGGGGATTTAAACTTCAACTAATAAGCATTATTACGTGGCCCATCACTGTTGCCAGGCTGCCGCTCAGCTGGTCCGGTGAAAGGACACCCGGGCCCAGCTCCGGTGCCGGTCCCGGTCCGGTGACAACTTTTCATTCCGAGGACGACTCGGTGGAGTCGATAAAATAAATTGCTTTTCGCCTCGGCCCCAATCGTGGCTACGGTAATTGTGGAACCATTTTTCTCCCTCTAATTGGGGCGCATTTTCTGGTTTACTCTGGCCACCCTTGTTTCGGGAGAAATCCGACGGTTGTTTGTACCATTTTTGAAACGGTTCCGCGTCGGGCTTCTTCTCGAGTCGCGCGCGCGGTTCGGCTCCGAAAAGCCGAAGCCTGCGACCAAAACCACAGCAAAAAGGTGGAATATGATTATCAACTTATTATCACCCCGAGCCCGCCATTGGCTGGCCGAGCTAGGCTGCCCCCACCCACGAGTGGAACCAATAGACCGGCCGGTGGACCAATGGGGCCGAGCCTACAAAGCCTGGCGGCGCCGAAACCAGCTAGCCGTGACAAACGAACTCACCGGAGCATCAAGTCAAGACAAATGGGCTGCGCGGCAAGCCGAAAGGCGGACCGGATCATGGTGAGGCCGAGCCCGAGTAGCAACAAAACACCACCAGAACTGGTCTGGCCCGCGACGCCGATTGGTTCCCATAGTTTTATGCAAATACCGATGGAGTTGGGGTCCGAGTTTTTCGGGCAAGTTTATCTACACGTCGCTCGGACATCATAATCCTCGGACTGCTTCGGCGGCATCGGTGGATCCGGTTACGGTTAGTCCCTGCCTGCTGCTGCGTTGAGGGCTTAATTTGATCGCGTCGGGATTGGGTCCAAAATCGATGTTCCCATAACGAACCATGGTCGCAGCTGCAGCGGTCACATCGTTGCTCCAGTTCGCATCGCGATCGGACGCTGCCGAATCGGATTGGCTCCGGACGGCCAGCCGGCTGGCCGATCCAATCTGCGGCGATCGGCGCTCAATCAGCTATCACAAATTAATCCAATTAAACGCAAGATTAACCGCCGCCGAGGCTTTCGACCCGGCTTTCGGCCTTCGGCGGAACCGTCTCCAGGAAACGGATGCGACGCGGCGAAGCCGTCCATCGCTTCCCGATCAGTCAGTAAGCCGACACAGCACCTAGGCCCCGGAGTCGGTACCGTTTCGAATGCGTTTTTTTTTTTTTGTGGTCGCGTAGGCCGCAGTCGCAACTGGAGCGGCCTTACGTCACCGGCCAGCACTCCTTAATGGTGAACGAGCTCAAGTCGAGTGCTGCACAACTTTCTCAACTTTCCATACGGTCCACTGCACTGTGAGAGGACGCACTGCTAAACTGCCAGCAAACGCCGATCGTGCGTGGTCCACACGGTGTCCTCGGAACGGGGCGGAGTACGGAATTAATCATCGGCCCCCGGAACCCCTTTTTTCGATCGATCCCAAGCTACCCGAAGATCGCCCTGTGGCCCTCGGCGCGCCGATGTTGATAAATGCGCCCGGTAGGCCGACGGCTGCCGGGCTGCCGAATGTGGCCGCGATAAGTAGCACCTGCGCCAGCACCGCCACGGCCACCACGGGCATATGCTCATGTTCACATCGACCTCTCAATTTTCTCACAACAAAGCGACACCGCGCACCGCGTTCGGGTGACGTTGACTAAATGAAAATCGTTCTTCATTCGACGCGACCGCCGTTCGTGGTGGGGCCGCCCCTATCCGGACCCGGCTCGATTTGTTCGCGCGGGGCTGTAAAATTGATCACCCTGCTGGCCCTCCCTCGAGGACGGAGCGCCTTTTCCCACCGCCAATTATCGGCGGCTCCGGGCGGCGGCGGCGGCAGCGTCGGGTCTCGTTTTTCGCTTCGCGGTTTGGTGAAAAATATTTAGCACCTATTAGCACCGGTTTGCGTCGAATGGCGGTGGTTTGGGTTCGCCATTAGCGGTAGTTCCCCTCACCCCGGGGGGGCATATCGATGACAAATGCGCCCAGAAAACGGCCCATTCTCGGTTGAGGTTCGCTTCCGTTCTGTGCCGGTTAATGGGCGAGCATTATGCGTGGCTTCCGTTCGCGCAAACATTTGTTATTAATTCCTGATTTGGTGGAACCAGGTTTGGCAAGGAGCTAGTTCCAAAACATCCTGTGACTTTTGATCACGGGAACGATCTTGACTCGGTACTCTTGATTTCGATTGACACTTTCGCAACGAGCCCTGACCCAGTGACCCAGGGCTCAGAAGCGTGATGTTTCTATCTTCTGCCCCGAATGGCGTACTTCCGGTGGAGAATCAAGATTTGTGGGGGAAAAAGTGCGCCGAATCAACCGTGCCCGGAACCCTTTCCCTTCGACGGCCACCGATGAACCGTAATTTCGATTTCTAACGAAGACGACCGTTGACAGCCAGCGGACTCAGCCATCCGTATCCAGTCGGATCGAAAGTGTCATCATTGAAAACAGAGCTTCCATCTGGTCGAAACAGAGCGTTACGGGTCCGAACAACACATCGAGCTCAGTTCCCTTCGAACCGATTTTCTTACACGTTCATCTCGCTTTCTCTCATAGGCCTTCAATTCCCAATCGCCGGTTTTCTATCGCCGTCAAATTTGTTCATTAAATTGTCGTCTTCGCGCGCGGAATTACGCCGCCGCGGTCAAGAAGCGATTCAAATTTGAACTGTTTGCGACGGCTGTCCACGGCGAGTGTTTTGGCGAGGTTTTTGTTGGAACGCGTCGCATGATTCTTTTTCCCTCGGTTCATTTCTTTCAACCTTTCTGTGCGATGTGTCCCCAAAATAAGTCGACCACGAATGAAAAGTGCGCCGCCGTAGTGCGCTTTTTATGGCGCTTTTCCTTTCGATTCATTCACCGGACCCATTGCGCCATCGCTGAGCTGGCATCGCTTTTTTTTAATAAAACGACATAAAATCGGTCGGTCTGTCAGGCATGGGGAAGATTTCGTGACGATAGTGCTTGCGCAAGGGTGGACTAATTTTCCATTCAAACGATCCGATGATAGCCATCGAGCGGCTCAATCGAGTTCATTAGCGCGAACCGTCACTCTTGCAGTGATTTAAATAAAAATTTATGAACCTGACACCCAGACGAAGAGCAAAAAAAAGATAATAACCACAAAAAACAACGTGTTGGCTCCGCTTCTCCGAATGGAAGACGATCCGTCGGAAGACGGGCCAAACGTATGATTCGATCCGAAGGGGAGCAGCAGGAATCCGTGTGTCATACAATCCGTCACTTCCGAGATGATGAGCTTTCTCATCGCCCCTAATGTTTTTGGATTTCATATTTTTGCCGCTCACATTTTTTGTGCACCGCCGTCCGGTCCGCTCCGGTTCGAACGCAAATTCGAACCCCGATCGCCGGCAACTTGATCCCTTCGACCGCGATCATCGTTATTGCGCGTGACATGATTTTCCCTCTTCAACCACGGCCGACTTCGTCGAAGTCGACCGTAATTCAATATCGATCAAATCCCATTCACGGCCGCGTCCGTTAGTTGGATGCGCCTGCCTAAGGCTTAAGACGACTTTGGGCGACCTTCGGGCCCGACCGACCGGCCAACTAAAAGCCTTCCAAAATCTGACGGATGACGGAAAATGAAACCCAAAACAAAACCGCGTCGCGCGATCAACCGAGAGAGTCTGTCATCCGTGGCCGCCGCCGCCGCCGCCGAAGAACCGGAGAACGATCCGCGATGTGACCACTTCCAAAGGTCGTTAGAAATCCCGAAATCCCCCGATCCGCCGCCGCCGGGATCGAATTGGCGAATCATTAATCAATGTAAGCACAGAAATCGCGCTCCGTCTCGGGCCGAGCTCTAGTTTTATCGTCCACTAACCGCCGCCGCCCGACGAGGATCCACCTCGCGGAACATCTCCGATTTCGGGTATCGGACACTTTTCGATTTGATTCATTGTGCCCCGTTGTCCACCGTTACGACGACGACGACAACGATGCTTGATGGGGGCAATCGATCTCCGGCGGGATGATCTGCCTAATCAATCAACTTATCTTTAATTTAATATCTGAACCGCCGGGGCAACCGAATGGGATCATGTGTGTGTGTGTATGCTTCTTTCGGAACGGAACGGGGCCCACCTTGGGAACGGGTTTAACTGCAAGCAAATCAAGGTGAACGAGCGGTTTGGCAAACCGCTCCCAAAAAAAGGAACTAAATCGAGTTATGTGAGCCACAAATTCCGCCACACGAACGGCACAAGCAAGCTACCTTAGGCAGCAGGCCAGCGAATGTTTGAGCTTCTTTGGGGCCGAAGAATTTTCATCTCCATCTTAGAGGTGGGTTGGGCAGAATTAGGCCCCGCGAGCTGCCACGGCTTGTCCATCCGGACGGGCTTTGACGGGCGCACTGATTGAAGAGATACTTCCTGGTTTTATGACAGCCGGCTGCCGGTTATCGACGTCGCCCCGGCTTCGTGTCGGTAGAAACCTCCACCAGCCGGGAGCCATTAAGGAAATCAATTTGATGAATGTCCGGCAGCGACAGCCACTGCAGCCACCCGAAATCAGTTGGGGGGAGCGGCCTAAACGAAGAAAGCGTCGAGCACTCATCTTTGATAGCTTCTCTCGAAGAAATAAACATTATGAAGAAACATCGTTTCGTTTGAACTTCTATATTGTTATGTTCCTCATTGATTTCTCCTTGCGGACTGCAACGATCGCAATGAAGGACACCAGAGACCCATTTCCGTTTCCGACGGATCACGCGCTCTGCATACTAAATAGGAAACCTCATTGCTACATTGTTTTACAGCACACGAGACGAGATCGAATGGCTTATCAACGGTGCGGCTAATGTGTGCAAACAATCCAAACACAAACGGCAAACCGATCCTCACCAATTAAATTGGAGGTCTACGACAATTGACGATGGCAGGCACAGGCGCACCGGGGCCTGCAACTGGATCGATCCATTAATCCTCGTTACAAAAACCACGGACCCAACAGCACAGACCGTGCGTCCGCCGTGTGCCACATTAATGGATGTCTCTATTCGGAGCAAAACCGCAGCGACATCTAATTACGCGTATATGTGTGTGCATCGGCATCGTCGTCCGTTTTCGAGCGCGTTCCGACGAGTGGCGTATGCATTGTATTTAAATCTATCGCCACGGCACGGCGTACGTTACCGCGGCGGGGCAGTCGTAGCGAGTTCGAGTTCAACTATTATCGTTGCCCGGGACGACAGCCGGGCCGGGCGGATGCTGGGAGGCTCGTGGCAAACGAAAAAGGCATAATGATCCCCGTTTTCGTACAGCTTTGGCTGGCTGAAGATTTGTGACGGAGGTCTACGGTCCTTTTTTTGTCGACCCTAGACAATGCATCTGCATAACGACTCCTTAACGTATTAATTTATTTCAAGCATACTTAATTTAGCGACACATTATGCATCCGCGCCGCATAACAGAGACATCGCGAAGGCTCTAAAGCACAGCCTACGTAGGAAGGGTTCGACCGGAAAGCTTCATTAAAATGGAGCATGTCTCGGTCTACGCACTACGGTCGTCCCAAATAGACCTAATGAACTACGCCGTTGATAAGCCTTTTGGGTCGGCCTTTTAATTGAACAGTAAACTCACCACTCGAGTTACCAATAAGCCCGGTTTGAGCTCCATAATCATTGAACGAAGCGAAGAACCGTCGCATACGCGTTCGAAAGACGAAAAACTTGCGCGGTTAGGAAAGCGACGAACCCGAATCACCCGAAATGTGGGTTGAGTTTCGTGTTTTAGAATCAAACGATCGACGTTCGAACATGGCGCGTGGTGCAATACCCCCCTCGGTGCATTAGCATACCGTGGCGTAGCAAGGTGCATGCAACCGTGTTGCATTGCAGAATTAGTTAAGATCGTTCGCTCCAAAACTGCATAATGCGCTGCGCTGTGATGCTGTAACCGCGCAGCCTGAAGATGCCACTAGGGTTCGGCCACCAAAGTCCCCCCGCGGGGTTCGGGATTTTTCACTAATAATTGGCCGATCGGGTCGGGCGTTTGTTGGGCCACCCATCGCGAATGTGTAGCGACGGGAGCGATAACGAAAACGCGATGAATATTTTACGAAATTTCCATACACGACGACGATGCTCGTAGCTGCAAATCCCCTTCGGAGCTGTGACCGTGGTCGCACCGGAGGCCATTGCACAATATCGTTACAAATTATCGCTCGCTCAATCATGCGCGCGGAGGGCCGCTCCGGGGCTGGTTCCTGGCGTGGCGAAATGGAAGGAATTTTCCCATTAATTGGGTTCCGTGCGCATGCTCCGTGGTGGTGGCGTACTCGCCGGCCCGGCCCGGTCGCCTCGCAGCATCGCGAACGGCCGCATGGATCATCGGTGGCATTCCATTGGCCCGCGGGGAGGGCCTAGCCCGAGACGGGGCGATTAGTAAATTTATTTCAATTCGAAGCTTCCCCTTACTGGGCCGCCGGGTCCGGAGCATGATGTTGACCCGAGCGGCGTGCCGAACGCCGTTTCAATACCTGCATTTGCCACTTATCGAGGCACCCAACGGGGTGGAAAATATTAAAACATTTCAAACGCCCGTTTTTCGCTCCCGAGTTCCGAGTCTAAATTGGTGGGCAAGGATTGCGGTGGCGCTGCGAAGATCGCGGCCCACACGGGAGCGCCCCATTAGGGCTCCGTTTATAATTTTTGTGTAAAGTTTTATTTTCGTCGCTTATCTAACAGCACATAACATGACATCACACGGTGTCGGTGTTCCGAGCACCGTTAAAAAAGCGGAGTACGCCCGACGAACGCCTCGGGGTGAAAATTCGTTCAGCCACCCGCCCCCCGTGGCTCAAGTAGTGGCCGACAGACGGCGGCGAAGAAGCAGAAAAACGGCGCACATTCCAGTTCAGTTCACTGAGACTTCCCGGGATCCCCGAGCGCCCTGGCTCCGGTGGTCGTCGTAGGCCAATAGATCCCACCGGTCGGTCGGTCGGTCGGTCGTCGGAATGTGAGTGGTCCAGTTAGGGCTGAGATGTTGTTTCGTTTTTGTGTGTGTGTGTGTGTTGGTGCACGGAATGTATCGCTTTATTCAATTTAGATAACGTGTAGTGGCTACCAAAAAAATGCGGACCGACGGACGGACGGACGGACGGACCGGGCCCAGCATTACGCCTCTCACTTACGTTCCACTGGTTTTGGTCCACTTTTTCAAACTCCGGGCTAAGTGTTCGGGCGACGGGCTGGCCTGGCGGTCTGGGGTCGTTGATTGATGAACCGCGAGAACGCGCGCGGCCAGGGTGCTTGGTGGGCAGTTGGTTGCTACTGCACGCCGGCAAAAAGTCGCCAAAGTCGCTTAATGCGCCCGCAGGCGACCGCTCGGTCTTCAACACCCCGACCGAGCGACTGGGAGCTGTATGTGTATGCTAATGCAAATCGCTGCTGCTGCCGATCCTGGCCCCAGCCACGCGGCCTAGTGATCTACGGTCTCTGCAACGGCGCAACTGGACCTGGACCAGCTATCAAAAGAGTCTTAATTCAGCGTAACCGAGTTGCGGCATTCCTCGGCGAGGCATGCGCTTCGATCGCGCTGGCACCAGACGCTAATCGTGACCGGGTTGGGCCGAGCCGGGCCATTGCCTGTTGCCCAATCGAAGCCCCCGCCAGGGTGGCCTCGATTCGGTGTTAATTTAATCAAATGTCGCCCCCGGGCCGGGCCCGACGGAGGTCACTTGGCAGTGGTCGAGGAATCCCGGGCCGTGATTGACCTGCGGCTTCTGGCCTTCCCGGTGCGCGGCGTGCATAAATTCACGCCGCCCCGCCGGGCGGGTGGCGATCATAAAAAGCGAATTGGAGTGCATGGAGATGAACTGTTTTTTACGATCCGACACCATTACCCGAGCCGAACGACCCCCGGGGGCAGATGATGCGGCTTGGGGGTCTCCCGAGCGGCCGACCACTTAACGGCCGACATCAACCTGCGATCGGTGCGTGGGTTGCTCTAAGTTCGTCACCTCATCACACTTCGGCTCGGTCGGGGTTTCCCCCCCAAACCGGGACGGGCGAAAGGAGGCACTTGCAACGGACACTCGGCCTGAGAGGACCCGAAAAATGTGTAGCAACACACCCGCCTGGTGGCGGCTTCCTCAGTTCCCACTCGACGCTCGGTGACCGAAGCTGGCTCCGGTCCGGTCGAGTGGCGTCTTGCAAAACTCGAGCCACCCGCTCTCGAGGGGCCACCCAGCCCAAACACTGGAGGACGCGCCACGGGTCCACATCTGCGTCACGGCATAGTGATCGTTTTTTTGTTTCGCTCTTATGATCGACGGCGGCGATGGTTTGACGCCACCAAAAATGTGGTGGGCCCCACGCGAAATGCCCCCTCCAGGACGCGCCGTAAATTACGGTCCGATCGGTGACACGATCACCGTGGATCGATCGGTCGCCGGTTTAAATAATATTCTTCGCACTCCGAGAAGCGATAAAAGCGATGATCGGGGATCGCACCAAAAGTAGTGCGTTCGAGGGTTTTGCGCAGATACTTTGTAGCGTTGCACTGGGTGGGGGGCCCAAGTGGACAGGTCGTGGACATTGCCATCAGCACATAAGCGAAGGCAGCAGAGGCAGGTAATCGATTACCGGGCACCGATCGGCGATCGCATTTGTATTTATTTATTTTTATTACGCTCTCGTCACCTCTTGAATCCGGCCGGCTATCTTGGACACTCTTTTCGGGGCTTCGTTTCCGGGACTGAGTAATCGTCCCGAAGGAAGTGAGAAAATCTCAATCAAACTTTTATTACTCCGCTTGTGACCCACACGATGGCGGAGCGGCAGTTGTTTAATATACTCGTGACCTTTCCGCGGTGGGGCGAGTCACTTTCTCCGAGCGGAACCAACAATCATCTAAGACATTAGCGGGCCCACGTGGGGCCCACCTTCCGAGCGAGAACTCATTATTGCGACGCGCGTCGTGTGACAGAACTGCGACGGCGGCGGCGGCGGCCAGAGCTGGCGGGGCGGATCATAATAAATCTGAAATCGAACCGCACGAACGGCGACGGGTTGTGAAATCTGGTGAAAAACGGGGCGTGCAACGCGCCCATTGATTGATACTCGCTGCATATCGAATGCCGGGCCCGGGCTCGATCGCTGTGATCGTGATCGGGGCTGGCTGGGCGCAAAGACAATGTGGATAAATTTGTCATCCTCCCGTCGAACGCACCTTCTCCTCGTGCGCATCGTGAGGAAAAGTGTGAAATCGGCGCGAACCGTGTGATCGTCTGAGCCTAGACACTCTGGACCGGATCGCACACACGATCTCGCGCGCCACGGAACACGCGTACGCCCATCGCCGTTGGTATGTGGCATCGTTGGCGTCGCTATTTCCTATTGCGCCGGCGCAGCGAGGCGCAGCGCGTATCTTCATTAGAAGGTGTAGATGAACCGGGCGGACCCGGGGAGGGATCGGCGATGGTTTTCGGGGAGGTCTCAACGCCAACATATCAGGCCCCATGATCGAGACGCTCCTAAATCAAGACATTGTGCACGGTTCGTCTTCCGTGGCGGCCGAGTTGGCGAGATGATTTTATACCCCTTCCGGTGTGGGTCCTTATTTGCATACCATTATGGGGCTGGCGCTCCACCCAAGAATCCTGCCACTCGAATCACCGGTGCGAAGGATCAACCGTGTGCCGTCAGGAATGTCGGCGGCTCACGGCAAAAAAGGGCAACCGAGGCTAATGTTTCTATTGGCACGGCCGGACGCCTGCCGGGGCCAGATTGGCTTACATAAACATAAAGCTCTGCGAGCGTTTGCCGCGGAAGAAGCACTTCCAGGCCCGCTTCTCGCACCTCGCCTGGCAAACAAAGCCGGGGTGGCCTCGTGTCCACCGTGCGAGTCCTTCGCCTCGTGCGGTGTGCAATAAATGTCATCATTTGTCGGTCGGCTGCGTTCATAAAACTTTACTACGCCCCGCGAATTCCACGTCGAGCAGGCCGCGCACATCCGCCCAATGCCCACCGACCTCGACCACCGGGAACCCGGAAAGTTGGGCGACGCCTTGAACGTTGTCAAGGCGTTTGGTGCCTGGGAAACTCCTACGCACAGAATTGCACAACGAACCGTAGGGGCTTTCTTCGTGGGTCAGTTGGATGTTCTGAAAGGTCACTGGCTGGGAGTGTGGCGCGTTCTTTCCGTCAAAGTCGTTCAAGAATCGCACAAGAGAGAAAAGAATTCAGTTACTTATTAAGCGGCTCTAACAAAGATACAAGAGACCTTTACCTGTAATTTGTCAACGTTGGTTCTTCCTTTAACCTAAATCTCTGTCCTCCGAGCGCAACTGAAGGAACAAAAAGATGTCGCTTGGGGCTAGATTTGGTGAAACGTTGAAGGTGACGCGGATAATTAAGAAGTTCAAACCGTATTTCGCGGATTTTTTTGCCATGGCAAAAATTCGAGTTTTTGGACGACCCGTTCGTCGTTTCCCAAGTTTTTACCTCACCGTGTAAATTTAGTTGTACTAAATTACATTTCAAAGACAAATATTCAATGATAGCCCGATACTCGATATTATCCATTTTGTCCATTGAGTAACGGTCAGAAGATTGACAAGAATATTCACTAGCTCTCTTTTACTAGTGCTGCCATCTTCATGTTGAGACCGAAATGTGTTCCAACAACCATCGTAGTTTGACCAAATCATCAAAAAAGTATTTAGACACCCCGATGTCTCTACATATTTATTTGAATGTTCAGGTTGATTCGCTGCTACATCCGCTCTGGATTGTTGCCACGATCACATACGCCGCCCCGAGCACGGCCACGGATGTGTGCTGCGGTGCGTGTAAACTAATTTGCAAGTCGCTCGCCCCCCGCACACGAAACAAGCTGCAAAAATTCGCAACCATAAAACATTCGGCCGCGCCCGCATGGCGTAGCATCGTGGTGCACCGTCGCGGGCGAAGGCGAAACGCTTGATCGCGCTGACCGTCGATCATCAGGCATTCGCCTCGCCCGAACCGGCCGCGGTACCACTTAATCTGTTGGTCGAACCCGCATCAGCTGGCCGGGCGAGTGATGAGTTCGAATTACAAGCAAATTGTTTCGAGCTGCCCGACGACGGTGGCCGGAAGGTGCCGGTGCCGGGCGGTACGCGATGGCTATAAACGAGCCATCTTTCGCACTTTTAAGAAGGAAACTTTCACAGCTCCCAAAACCCGAGGTGATAATTATACCGCTGCCGGCTGCGATCGAGTTGCGCGCTCCGGCGGAGGCCGACGTTTGACTTAATCTGATTTTCGTTGGCTTTTTTCCCCCTTTTTTCGGCATCATCCTCGACTCGATCGCGCCGAGTGACCGGCGAGTTTATTGAAGTGTCATTTCCGTGCAGCCACCGAATTAAAATAATAAACTTATAATTGACCCAAAACGGGTCCGCCGGGCGATGAGTTGCAGTCGGCCGTGGGTTTGCCTGCCTGCCGGGTTGCATCTGGTGGCAGCGTGCGTCGGATGCGCTAACAAAGCTCCCTCCTGGCCCGTGGCTGCCATCGTCACACTGGCGTGCGAAGTTTCACGGCGGCTACCGGCGGCGGCGGCGGCGGTTGATGGCCGTTTAGCGGACGGCGATCGGCGCGGGGGGAGCATCGTTTTATTAACACCTTTCAGAAGATGGCTCCTCGCCACGATGATCGTGCCGCAGATAATCCGGAGCGGGGTGAAGCGGAGGAGCGACAGCAGAGAAACGAATTAATTTATGATTAATTGTTGACACTATGCAAATTTTGTCAACTTTTGTTTTTTTTTTGTTCGAACCACGGCGGAGGTCGTTTCGGAGGGCCCCGGTTCGGTGGGATGAACCGTGGGAACCGAACCGCCAGTTTCGGTGGGCATCGGTTCAAGGTTAATGGGTGTAATTCTCACAGGAGCGGCTTCGGCCTGGGTTTATCGACGTTCGTTTAGTGCACTTCTGGGTTGACTAAACGCGATATTACCATACCGTAAGCCGGCCAGTAGTGAGCAGCGATCGTTACCATTAAAGCGGTGCGCCACCGACTGTCGCGATCGTAAAATTAAAATCTAATAATTAAATATTGCTCACGCAACTTCTTCCCGAGGCACCGAGTTTCGTCTCCGAGAGCCATCGACACGTCTGCGACGGCTGACGTTTCGCAATCCGCAATCCGCAAAGTGGCCACCATTCCATGGTGAGCATGAAACATAAATCATAATTAGTGCACACTCCCGCATACCGTCAGCACCCTGCAGGCCGCGGGTCCTTTTTTATGTCACAAACTCATAAAAAACTGTTATTAAATTATATCACCAACCAGCGCGCCGGTTCCGCGCCGGCTCCGGGGTGCAGACCGCCGTGAGCTTTCACGGTGCATTTTGCATGCCCTCCACCCCACGGCGGCCTTTGAAAGGCGCTTCGCTTCATTTTCCGCTTTCCCGCTCTCGATCCCGTGATTGATCGATTGATTGATGGGGTTCAAAGCAGAAGCCGCCGCCGGCGGCGGCAGCGGCCGTGGTTCGTCGCTTAACCCACCGTGACAGTCACCGGGCGGAAAATGGCGTTATGGCGTACCGGGCGGAGCAATTGGCACCCGTTTTGATGTCGTCGTCGGAAGGGTTGATGATTGATCCTTTTCGCGGATTCGATGCTTATCTCAGTATTCGATGTGCTTTCGATTTTAGGTTACTTTCAATTTCACCCTTTCGGGCGGCTATTCTTGGTGGCCATAAACCGGCGATCGGTTGGTAGCCGGTGTGTAGCAATTATCATTTACAATCGCTACCCAATCCGAGGTGTTCTTGTTTGCTGTCTGCTGCTCGATAAAATATTCGTAGCGATCGCGCATTCGCTTTCCGATCGGTGGTTCCGATCGCCGGGGCACAGTTGGATCCAGTTCCAGACCACCGCGACTGGGCCGGGCTCGGGGTGCGCAAGTCGAGCGCACCGACTTGCGCACCGTTCGCAGCATAATTTGCAGTCGCGAGCGGGCCGCATTTCTTCATCGGGGCGCCTCCGTGTGCTAAGACGACCGTGTGCTGGCGACCACGTATGCTAATGAGTAGATCAAACTGGCTGGTTTCGTAGTCGAAGAAGCCACGCGCACAGACAATGGCTGATTGTGTTCTCGGGGGCCGCGGGTTGTACCAATATGTTGGCGCATATTTTACACCTTTGCAACAACCCGTCGACGTAGGGGTTGACAATGATTGAACCGAAACCGGGCCGAGCGGATGGCTCCCACGCTTTATCGAACGCATCCAGAGTGGCATCCAGCCAGCCAGCATCGGAATGCCACTCGGTTGGCGCCGAAAAGGCGTTGGATGCCGAGAATTGCCGAGCTGCGTTGAATTCTTAAGCAAAGGTTGGGAAAAGCGAATCATTGTGTTGCGGGGCTTTCGTCACTTCCGAGACCTGATTTTCCCACCTAGCAGTTCTTTCCGTTCTCTCGCTTGGGAACGACGTTCTGCAGGCCGATCGGGTCCACTCAAGTGTTTTCCACGCCGTCCGAAAAAGTGTTTCAAATTTCGAAAGGCTCCCTCAAACGCCGTGATGTAACGTCGCCTTTCATCCTGTCGTCCGCCCCGAGGGTCGGATTAGGCCACGATCGTGTGGGAGCCCTCGGGCGCGCGATCAGGCATCAGGTTCAGGTTAGCCCACCCGGGGGCCCATTATCGACGCCCGGCCAAACACGAGGGCCATAAAGGCGAAGAAATCATATCAACGCCCGAAACAAACTCCCGACACGCCCGATAATAGCGACGATGGCGCGCGTCGCGCCCTCTCTCTGCTGTGAAATCAATCAAACCCCCCGAAAGCTCCAACATCCGGTCGAACCTGATCCGTTCCCGCTCGGTTGATGCGGTCGCCAAACCCGAAAAAGGTGCCGGCGGACGGTCGAGCTTTAAGAACGATCGTATCGGACAGCCTCTCGAACGCGGCAGAAAACCCAAAAAAAAAAGTATACGATCTATAAAAACCACACTTAAATCTCGGACGGTCCCCGGATTCGACAACCGGTCACTGGACTCACCGGGTTTTGATGTTATTAATTAATCACCACGGCACGAGGAAAATCTAAAACACGGTTCTATTCCCTCTCTCTCTCTTCGTCTCCACTTCGGTCGGGCACTCCGTTCTGGTCCGGAATCGGATTACGGCAGATTTCGTCCCACCTGCGCACCGATGGACCGGGTGACACCGACGGCCGCGGCACCATCGGCTAATCATCATCGCGCGCAGAAATCGGCAAGGGCGCAAATTTAATACGCATTAGAGGCCCCTGGCCATCCACTAGCCTCGCAGGTTCCCCGGTAGAGACAGGCATCCGTGACACGTCCGACGAAGGTAAGTTGACAACCCCCACCCCAAGCGGCCGCCAAACGCGCGTGGGACGCGCCGAGACGACCGCAGCAACATCGCTCGAGCGATCGTCCTTCTAATCAACCATTTTCGGTCCCGGGACCCGAGACTCGTCGTCGGACCGAAGATGGATCGGGGACCGTGAGCGTGATGCTACGGACATACGGAATAGGAGCCCCCCGAAAACAGGCCGCTCGCGTGGTGGAAAGAATCGTCGATCTTGTCAAAATGTCACAAAAATTGACAGCTGTCCCTGGGGCACGATGATCGCTGATTGACGCGCTGCGAACGCGGACGATTCGGATGGAGTGGTGGGTTTCGGAGATATGAGGCTTACATTTTGGTGGCCCGTTTCGTGTGTATGTGCTCCCTTTTATATGCTGTACGTCCGCCTGGAACTTCGTTCATATAATAAAAGATCAGCCCTGAGGTCAATCGTTTCGATAGCCCAATAAGTTGCTACGGCGCGCTTCGACAATTAAATGGACGAAGCACGTTGGCTTGAGAAAGACATCTTTCGGTTCGGTGGCCTGTCAATCCGGTGGCAAAGGAGCACAACGTTGCCGACCGACAGATAATTGTTCTGCTCCACTTCTAACCCGATTCCGTAGTCACGTAACCGCGGCGTCCGCGGTTGCAACCTGGATGCATCTCCCTGGCCCGCAACCCGGTAGCATTGCGGCACCAGGCAGGCGGCAGGATCTACTACTGAATCGGTGCTACTTCAAATAGATCCATCAATTCGCGATAGCGGACCGTAATTACGGGCCGATGATAAAATTGCACTTTGCTCAACCGCCGCTGCCATTTGCAGTGGCCGACACAATCGACCGAGAAATTATACGGCCTGTGCCGGTGCCCTGATGCAACTCGCGATGGCGATGGCTTGCAAAATCGGTCACCGGTTATTGTGAGTTCTTCATTCGAACCGATGCCGATTGCCGAACCTTGTTTAAGGGACATACTCTGGAGACGTCTTCCGCATTCGCTTTCGCCAACCGAAACTGTTAAAGTTCCATTAACACACAAACACCTGGAGGATCATATCGCGCAGCTAATGAGCCCACTTTCCGGGCGCACCTTCCTGGGGCTCCTAGACTGCTGCTCGGTGGCGGCATCCAACAACCTCTCGGGGTGGAGCCGGCCACGGTTGCCAGCGTGGCGGATGCGCCGGGGCGAATCGGTTTGATCTACGGCGCATAGCACACGGCGGTGGCGGAGTGCAAATGCAGCCAATTCGATATGCCCGGTCCGTGCCCCGGGGCCACGGACCCGGCGTGCCGGACTCCGGACAGGCGAAATTATGCGAGCATAATTTTTAATTCCTGTCACCGCCGGAACGATGCCGGAACCGAGCACCGTCGGTCGGCTGGACGTTTGTTTCTTGCTCTGTGTGAGAGTGTGAAAGCACCACGGAACTGCGCTCGGCCATTCGTTGTTAGACCATTTTTACAGCTTCCTCTGTTTAGTAACGATTAATGGAGCTTAGTTTAGTTATATCTTAGTTTGTTTGCTTCGAATGTTGGTATTTAAAATTCCTCAACATCGTAAATTATTAACTGCAACGGAATTATGCGGGAAAAAACATAAAAACATAACCTCGACGAGACGTGGACGGCGCGCCGTATAATTCATTTCCAAAGTGCGGCACCAACAAACGGAACAGGCTTCAGGCAAACGAGACACCAACGCGGCCGCACCGTAAATTAAGGACATGTTTTTATAAATGCATCAATAACGGCTGCTGCCGCAGGCAACAGAACTTACACCGAACACCGAAAGGCACCGAAACCTATTACCGATCGAGATTCGGAGCAATGACAATTAATATACCCTACAAGGCGGGCACCAGGGAAAAACATTGCGCTAATACGCAGAAAGAGGCCCCGCCACATAAACAAAGGAGCGAAAGCCCACCGACATGTGTCGGGGCGGCGCAAGGGCATAAATTTCGTAAAGATACCCAAACCGTGGCTGCTGCCGCTGCTGTGGTGGCCGATCGATCCTCCCGAAGAGTCGACCGCGAATGATAAATACCCGGTCCCGGGTCCCGATGGACCACCCATTTTTACACCACATCATTCCGCGAACTGTGCCATTGGCGAAAGGGCCACGGCAGTGTGGCGGCGGCGCCCAATCTGCGGAACACGAAACGATTAATTCCGGGCCGATTTACCGGACGGCGATCCGCGATTTTTCGGGCGCAGGAAAGCCGGGGATCGCCCGAAGGGATCGTACGTTTTTCGGTGAGGTGCTGAGGGAGGAAGAGGATGGGGAGGGGAACAGGGTGAGCGGCCTGTCGCCTGGCCGATGCCTATTAATGAATGAACGATCGCGCTCGCGATCGATGACAGGCTCGTATTTACTCTAATTTGTAGCTTCCATTTTAATCGTTATTTTTAACAGCTTCCTACGTCGCGCGCGCCGCGTGCCCGAAGTTCCTCCCTGATGCGCCAGCTGGGGACGGCGGGGGGCCGACCACCAGCGCGGCCGGGTCGGTTTTAGACGTCGAAAACGACGGAAACCTATGCCACGAGAGAGGTGGTATGAAAATTCCTTCGGTATTCACTTTTCCTGCCCCGAACCGCAGAGCAGGCAGCGGAGTAAAGGCGGGGGAAAGGGAGCTCCCGCATGACGGGCACCGGCCACCGCGCGAACCATCGCGAGCGGTTCGAAGATGACAAGTTGCAGATATGCGGATGCAGCGGACCTTCGGATGCAGCAGCGGCGGCCTGTGGCTTTCGCCCGGCGTCGTCTCTCCTGCGCACGAACTGGTTGGCGGGCTGGTTGGTTGGGGCTGGCCGTGGCCCGCAGGAGAAATTGGCCAAACTCCGCACGCCGTCCGCGCGGTCCACTTTCTGTGCATTCCGCTCGTGAATTGAAAGTAAAATTAAATTTATGTATCACTCTTTAATTCATTCCCCGGCGACGGTGACCGTCCGCCGGTCCGTACCAGCACTTCCGCTCACGGTGCTCCAGTTCCAGGTCCGTGCCCGGCCCGCCGTCGGGTTGTTGCTGTGTTTTATTTTCCTTTTATTTCATATTGCAACACCCGCAGGGTCTTTAACTGACCTCAGCGAACGCGCGCGCGCCCGAGCCCGGCCACGGAGGAAAGGCGGGATCGGCGGGGGAGGTGTTTCGCACTCGCCCTTAGCCCCCCTCAGCGGTAAACCTCACGCAGCAGCAGCAACAGCAGTTTTCCTCGCCCGACAACGCGATCGCACGGGCACGGACTCGCATCTTGCGCATGCTGCTGATTGCTCCCATTTTTTGCCCCTCGTTTCGCGTTTACCTCTTGCTGGACTCCCGGGCCCGTCGGTTTTCCTTTCCGGCTGCGCAAGGAAAATCAAACCCGCCACCAGAAAGAGCGGGAGAAATGGAGGCAAAATCGAATGAAATGAGCCTCGGACACAAACACACAAGATGCGGCACGGTGCAGCACGGCAGCGTGTGGGCCGCAAGGGATGCGATGCATCGGATCGGTCGTATTATCTTTTACATGAGGTTTATTTCATTTGCCTCCGAGCGCTGACGTCTGGTGGGCTCAGAGTGTGGCCAGGAATCATCAGTGTGCCCATGTGGAAATCGCTTCTTTTTCTTTGTCGTTTTTTGTTGCTGTCGAGGAAGAAACATGAGGTCCGACCGAACAGAAGGCAACGACGGTGGTTTAATGAGCGACACGTAAATGTAGCAGGATGTGGTGGCTGGGGTTGACTTAGTTGATTGGTTAAGAAATATTGGACTTTCGGTCTTTAACTAGCCAGCCACAACATTAACAGTATTGCATACCTTCAGGCGTTTTATATGGAAGTAAAATGCCTCTCATGCTGCTCTTAGCCTACTGATGTTGCCTTGGTACTTTTGCGTGAGGGATTTTCGGCTACGTTTGAAACGAGAAGCACGACATCGCCTGCTCTGATTGCGAACGGAGAAATGTCAAACAAAGACGTGCTTCCAATAACTGCTCAATCACAATCTCGAAAGTGAGTGATCATCGGAAAACAGCCCAAACTAAGATTGTCACGCCGACACACTGTCGGTACCTCTGATTTGGCCGCTGATAGGTATCGGTGTCGAGAAACAAAGCTTGGCCTCGGCCTGTTGCTGTCTTAGTGCTCCGCTCCGTCATCTCAGGCGTTCGTCAGCGCCGAGCAACGGCGCCGATAACGGACTGACCGCGGCGCTTCCCTGCGCCGCGTACGGGTGTGTCTCACGTCTGTTACAGTATAATTAACACGATCGTTAAAATTCACTTGTGAAAGTTTGACGCACACCGCCGTCGCCGTCGTAAATGTGACCTGCGCGGGAGCGCGCG
Source organism: Anopheles cruzii (assembly GCF_943734635.1). Taxonomy (NCBI): domain Eukaryota; kingdom Metazoa; phylum Arthropoda; class Insecta; order Diptera; family Culicidae; genus Anopheles; species Anopheles cruzii. Next base: position 85,084,536 of record NC_069145.1, read on the forward strand.
CGCGTGTCATCCACCGCCCGCTCCCGGATCATAACTGGACCTTTTGGCGTGGCGCAGGCCCTAAACAACGACCACCGCTGACGTGACGTGCGTTGCGTGCGTGTCCATTCGTGACTGGCTACCGCGGATCTCCGCGTGTTTTTGCTTCCGTTTCTCGTTCGATGCTTTTTTGGGTTCGTTTGAACATCGTTTGAACTTCGCTGAAGTCACTTTCCTCCGCGATCGAGGACCACAGATCTGGAGCACAAGAAAGCCTCTCGATGGGAGAAAAAAAACCAGAATAGAAACAGCCAAATACGAGTTTTTTATTCATCACTGCGCACTGCACGCGACCTCAGCGCCGGCCTAGGCGACGAACCCGCCGCGGACCGTACGAAAGTGGACTCCGGCTGCGCCCCTCGGTTTCGGTCCCCGGCGTGTTTGCGGGGCTTAAGTGCGTGTCGTCCCGTGTCCTAAGGCGTTCCTACCCGGAGGCCCTTGCCTTTTTGTCTCTCCCGACCGACCGACGATGCCGACGGTCGGGCACTTCACTTTCATTTGACCAAAAAGCAACACTGTTGGAGGTTGCTTTTTCGTTCGCTCTCTTTCTTCTCCCGGGCCGGGCCGGCCGCGCAAGGTGAATTTACGTAACGCACCCGGCTCGGCCTCGGTTCGATCGGTATCGATCGAGAAGCGCCCCGGCTGGCTTCTATTTAGTTCGCTCGTCAAAGGCGGACAGCCGTCCGAGTTACCGAGGGCGGACGGAGTGCCAAGAACCGATCAGCCCCCGGGAGAGCTAATGGGTCCGGTCCGGCAAGTACCCGGCCGCCGCCGCCACGCCATTGTGGATCCGTCAATCAAAGGATGTACCCGGCCGTGATTCTGACCGTTCGCTAGCCAAACGTCGGACCGCCAAAGGGCCAACGCAACCACTCGGGACTGCGCCACCTGAAGAGGAATCACTTAACCCGCGCGGGCGCTGCGCTGGTCTGTTTGCCTTTTTCGAGGGGGCGTCGGTAGGCTCCTACAGGCCGCGCTGGTAAAAAGCACGTGTGGGCCGCGGAGGTCACACCGCGGGGCCACGAGGTTGTTCTGTTGCCGGCGGCGGCGGCGGCGCAAAAAAGGGGCCGCCCGAGAAGTGACCGAGAAAGTGCTCTTCTATCGATCGGTTTTGGATGGGCATCTTCACTTCACAGAGGTGGCCCGGCGGCGTGGTGTGGTAACACACGAAGTTTGCTCCCATTGTCGCGCCGGAACACGCCGTGACGGATCGAAAGTAATCGATTTGGTGGATAGCGTTCGGCCCTCGAGTCGATCGGGGTGAAGTCGATCGGGGTGAAGTCGATCTGTCAAAAATGTAGCCCGCCTCAATGGGTCCCTGGCCGCCTGCCGGTGGCGCAGGCGAATCCATTTGGGATTGTGCCGTCAATTAGGCGGCTTGAATGGGAACGCGCATCGTGATGGAAGCGCTCGATTCAGCCGGCGAGTAGCGGCGTTCTATTAGCCCGGCAAGCACATTATAGCAGAGTGTGTTATAAATCGAACCGAATTCGTTATTAAATCAATCGCATCAATCCGTGGAACGAATCGCGCGGAAAGCGACCAATCGGACGTAGCAATTTAACTGGCGAGCGTGAAGCAATTAATCATAACGCTGATTGATAAGTCTGAACGACGAAACATTAGCACCCTAAACGGGCCGCTTTTAATCCACGGTGGGCGCGTGCTGTGCAAACATTTCGCTCACGAAAACGATGCGATGATCCGACTTTCCGCAATCGCTAAACGCAATCTTATCACGCAGCCGGCATCGTGTTGCAGCTCGCGCGAAGCATTACAAAACGCTGTTAATTATAGTAATAACGGTGGCGCTTTTCGTCAGTTCCGTAAGGTAGCTCGCTCGATTGACGGGACGTTACAACGGGCGCTTCTAACGGGACAGGCGGCTGTGACGATCAGCTGACCTGAGCTCAAGATCGCCCGTCGAGCGCATCTGTTAGCCTCCGGGGGCGAAATTGCCCTTGCAAAACCGCCAGACACCACCGTGCTGAACCGTGCTGAAGGTTGCGAAAAGAGGTTGAGAACAGGGCCAGGCAGGGCCGGCTTCTGGAGTGGAGCTACAACAATTGCGCGGCGAAACAATTCTCGGGAAAAAGGCAGACCAATTGCACGGCGCGATTATGACGGGACGGGTCCACGAGTGCAGCCGCTGGCCGCTGTGACCCGTACCGCTTTGGCTTTATGCTTAGCCGTAAAACTCTTCAGCTCAGCAAGAGAGAGAGAAAGAGCGAGGGCGAAAGAGAGAACCGCAGCATAAGTGGGCATTGAAAGCGAAAATTCTCAGGACGTTGCGACCTAATCGCAATCATCATCATCCGACCAGACCGACTCTTTGCGCATATGAGCCTCGTATGGCCCCAACACCGCTCAGGCAAAATTCGTGCGTCGTGGAAACAAGATGGAATTGAAATCTGTAACAAAACTGCCCGGCCTTCGGCGGCTCCTCGGTACACGCCTGGTATGTGTCCAAAACGCGCTGGGAACTTCTCAGTTAATCATCATTATGCTCCTCCAGCACCGGGCCGGGCACTGTTTAATAACGGCCGCATTATGGCGTGTGGCGAGCAGGCGGGCGGGCAAAACAGTAGTAACAATTGACCAACCACCCGGGCCGGGATTGTGGCCACTCTGCTCTCGATTTCAAGAAGTTGGCATGCAACGCTCCGTGCAGGTGATGAACTGAACAGCGGGAAGCATTTAGCCGACAACGTATTGTCGTTGCCGGAGATAAATGATGTGCGCCACACACGCGAAGAATGTGGGCGCCACGGCATGGTGTGTGTTGCACAAGACGCGAAAAATGGATCGATTTCCCCCCCGGGTTGGCCACCCCAAGCTCGATTCTATGCGCACGAATAGCGAAACCGGGGTCCCACATATGGGCGATCGAAAGGCGGGTTTGAAACATATTAACCAACAACCCGTTGAGGAGCGCAAGGTCACGAAGGGGCTTTGTGCAATATGTGACCACCAGCGGCCACCACCCCCCCCTGGCGGCTGTTCTGAAACTCGCACGATCCTTTCCGTTGCAAGATCCGTCGGTTGAGCAATCCGCGTTGACTGTTGATGATGAGCCGCCGCCCGAAAAGGGTAACCAGAATCAGGCTGAGCCGCCACTTGAACTTTGACACCCTGCATCTCTGCCGGCCCTCCGACCTCGGCCCAAAACATTAAACGAGCAAGGCCGCGCGAGCAACGAGAGCATTCAACGAGGGCGGAGAGGATCGAAAAAAAGCCCCAAAACCTGGCCACGATTGATGGCACCGGGCTGGGCACCGGGTTGCAATTTAACACACACACACTCACGTACTCATTTCTCACTTGTTTCTTTCATTGCGGCCCGAGCGGCCTCTTCGACTGGCATCGCTCATCGCGTCACGTTGCCGGCCCGGTTTCGAGTAGCAGAAACATGGTTGAAAATGTTAATAAATATTCATAACACTTCCAAAAACGGACCTTTCGATAATTCAAGTACACCGTCCGCGGTGCGGTGCGCGTTTCGCGCGTTTTGCGTTGCGTTGCGCTCTGCGTTCGTGAGCCCCTCATTTACATAGCTCATCATGCGCGAACGTGCCGCGGGCCACGGTGAAGAATGTATTCGCTGTTTACAAACCGTCCTACAAGCTGGCGGTCCTACCGACCGACCGACCGACCGACCGGCTCAATGAACCACGGCCGGGGCAGGGAAACAAAACAACATTGCCCGAAAACCCAAACAACGCCTTCCGAACTGTGGCAACATGATTCCGGCCGAACAATGTTCATTGAAAAATGTCTAATGTTTTGTTAAGGGGGCCCGGTGTGCCCTCGGTTTGGGGCTCCGACGACAGGCTCTCCGGGGGCACGCCAAAGACGATCTTCAAAGACGGCATCACGATGACGATGACGGAGGCGTTGGCTCACGGCACACGGCGTTTGCATGCGATGATTTATGGTCCACCGGGGTACTGGTGGTTTGTTTTCTGTCGCCCCATTCTGCCAACCGTCGAAAATGACAGCAAAATGGTGTGTTTAGTCGCTCGTGGGTTCCGACACGGCATTGGAAAAATGGGAAGCTACTTTTCGTTTCGGGGTTCGTCGCTTGGCGCGAGTCTTTTGATTTACTTTCTTTCGCGGGCTCGTCCCGTCAAGCCCCCTAAAACCGAACGACACTATCGAGTTACGGGACGTTCCCGGGGCCGTGTGTGGACAGTTTTCCACGGGTATAGCTTACACGTGGGGCGGCCCAAAACAAAAAAAACGCGACTGACACGTAAATCGATAGCCGGCGGCAGCGGCTCGCGATCGTCAATATATCGCTCGCGATCGCGTATTTGCGTTGCGCGATCCGTTGCGCGACAAAGCGCACACACACTAACAACCGATACAGACATAAATCAAATCACGCTCATTAGGGAAAATAAATCAAGGCACGATTTAATGTGAATACTTAACCGCCGGGACGGGCCATCCCGGGCACCCCGTGGCCGTTTTTGGGTTTTATTTTTCCTGTTCAACGCGGTGTGTGACAGCACAGCAAGGAAAAGCGCGGCCAGTGTGCGGTGCCGGTTGAAATTGAATAATCAGCGGCCACCGACATCACATTTCCCAATTGGCGGCCGATTCCGGCCATTCCGAGGTGATCCGAAACCAGCTGGCTGACTGGCTCGTGGTACTCACGTAATAGTCATTTCGTGCACACGAACGCCACGGGCGCGTTTCAGATCGAAAAGATGGTACTCTGACGAGAGAGAGAGCAGCAGGGACAGCAACAAAAACGGGTCATAAATAAAACATTAAAGCTCATTCATAAACGATTCATCGGCGATCGACGATCGGCGGACGCCAGTCAAGCGCCAAATCCGATACGAACGGCACTGGACCCTAGCAGGACCACTGGAGCAGTGTGAGTGAAATCAACTAATTAGTTCGTTCGAAGCCCTATTTGCACCCGCCACCGGGCGACGACGACGACGACGACTCAGTTTGATTGAAGACCCAAAATGGGAGCGACACGAATTCGGGCCCTGGGTTAACGATGATTTTACGCGAGTTTTGTGCGTCAACGGGCCCACCTATGGTGAGTGTCGTGATCGTTTCTGCGACGTCATCGCCGCTGAACGGAGCCGAGCGATGACGCGGCGCCGAATTTGATGAATCCTGAAAATGAACCCATTTATTTGATGCACCCCCCTGGTGCTGGATTGGCCACTGGGCTTGTGGCAAAGAAAAGGACGAAAAGGTCTCCGGCTGCGAAGGAAAGCGATTTTTCCCGGGCGATCATAAATTGCGCCTCGGGCTCGGGCGACTGCGCCGGGTCGGGTCGGGGCCGTAAAGGGGTCCATTAAAATACATCATCACGCTCCGTGCTGCTCCCGGAGTTTCCGGGGTCCTCACGGAGCGGAATCACAACCGTCGGCCGGGTCGGGTCTCGGCCCCGACTGGCCGATTGGGCAATTTTGCCGAAATTATCATTTGGTGGTGGCCATTTTTTGTCCTTTCTGCACCGTTGCATTTCATTTACTCCCTGGGTGGTCCTCGGGCGCTGGCGTCACCGGGGACATTACGGCGCGCGCGCGGACCGAGAGAGAGACAGGTTTATTGTTACGATTATTGTTATTGTCATACTTTAGCGGGAAAACGATGGGCCCTAAATTGAATTGAATTAATTTTGCATTTAATTTTTCCGCGGCTCCATTGTCACACGCGCCGTGCGTGGCCAGCTTTGATCATGTTTCTCGGTCCTGATTTCGGGTCGGCGGCTGTTTTTGTTTGTTTCCGGGGAGGCCATTTCAACACATACCCATCACCGCGGTGCGGTTAAGAAAGTTTATTTCAAGCTCAATTAGCGAACCGTCGAGTGGCTCACCGAGTTTTATGTAAATAATGCGCCGGGCGAGATTTATGCTACGATCCGGCTAGGTTCATGCCGGTTTCGCGTTAATTGTTCGCGAACCACAAAACGAACCTACAAATATCGTGAATTTCACCACTTTGAAGCTCCCTCCCCGCCAAGGTGGAGAAATTGAAATTGAGCCCTGACTTTGAGATTATCGGCAAACCCCTCATCACGGGGCGGCTGGGACGCTGGACCCACAATTATCATTAGAGTAAATTAATTGACCATTGCACAATGCTCGGGCATCGGCAAATAATTTCAGGGGCCGCCAAAATCGAGCCAGACACGACACGAATGGCTGGCTAGCTCCACTGCACGCACGCATCGCATCCGAATGATTGATTCTTAAGATGACCGTTTTGTGCAAATGAAAGGTTGCAACGGGCCGATCACGAGCGCGGCCACAAGTGGCACAAACACAATAATTGACATCCCGATTGGCATCCCGATCGATTTCGAATTCCGATCAAAGCGAGCCCTCGGGATGATGTTGCTGCCGCCCGATCGATCGATCGATCGCCCTTCTGCTAACTGTTATCTGATTGCCGGCAGGAGCAGTGTGTGTGTGGTCGAGGACGCGGCCGCGACATTTTCTTCGCCGCATCGTCCCTTCTTCATGAATCGATCTCTCTCTCTCCGGCCCTCGAATCGATTTTGGGGCGCACCAAACAGATAATAAAGTAGACAACATTATCGTAATGGGCCAGATCGGCGAAATTGACCAGCCCGGCATCGAGCGATCGCTAATTGAAACGGCATTAAATTAATTTATCCCGGCCCGGCCCGGCGTGGCCCGTCCGAGGACACCCTTCGGGAGCGGGTCAATCGAAGGGTCAATCGAACGAGGCAGTGGCGATGAAAGTAGCGACGAAATGTTCAACGAGCCATCCGACGAGGTAGTACTGTAAATGAATTAATTTTATAGCTTATCGGTGGCCCCGCGGACGAGCGCCGCGAAAGTGTGTCACACAAATTAGAGTCGAGTGTCGGGTGGTCAAAACTTCCAACGACAACATGCGGGGCCACCCGGCTGGCCTAGTTTTTCCCTCGCGAGCCCGCGCGCGCGCGCCTCTTTCGAGGCCTCAAATTAGTGACCGTCGGTTAATTTCGAGTTCCTGGCCCGGCGCGCCCAATAAGAGAGACTCCATCATCAATCAGGACATGCGACTAGTGGGACACGCAGAAAATAAAATCACTTATTACGCAGGCGACGGGCAAGTTTAATGGCCGCCGAAGGTAATCGCGGATGATGAAATAATCATTCCAGTACATCTTTAGTTCCTCCTTAAAATAAGTATCCCCCCCACCGGAGATTGTCTCCTGGGCGGCTCGCAGTTGGGCCCATCGCCACGCACCAAGAGCCCATTAACCGGTACGGGCTTCGAAGGCGCTGGCTGTCGGGGCGATCGATAAATTGTGATGTGATTTTGCTCATACGCACCCGTTGCGCCTCGCAACACGTGGCCTTCGCCGCGGCCCCGGACAAGCTGATCATTTGCTTTAATTTTCACCTCATCCGTGCGAGTTTGGAATCTGGCCCTACGAGGAGGCTCGCACAATGCCGGCGGTGGACGGGCGCTCCATCAATCGCACAATCCCCCGCGCGGTGTTGCGGCTGAGCAATTGCAATTGCAAAAATGCATCACCGGGAAACCGTTGGCGCGGCGCGGCTGACGCGATCATGATAATGATGAACTCGACTCATCAAAGTGACGATCCGCAGCGGTGGCTGCTGCTGCTGCTGCTGAGTAATGAGCCGCGGATGGGCCACGCGGACCCCACCGCCACCGACGGGTCCTCCGATGAGTGGCCGATGAGTAATGGCTTCCGATGATGATGTTTTCATTTCCTTGCGAGCTCACTCGGCGCCCTTCACTCGAGCAGGGCCGCGGATGAATGTTTTCGCAAAGCAATGCATTGGAAATCGCGACCGTTTCACGCCAACAACAATTATTTCCATCGGCAACAATGTCATCATCGCGCCCGGCCGTTACTTAGCGCGCGACATCTTCGATCGCTACGCTCATTTGTTCGCCAGTTTGTCATGATATTGTTTGCCACGGCGAGGACCACTGAAGCGCGAGCGAGTGTTCTTCTAAGTAGGCCCCCACGTTGGGCTGGGGCAATCCGAATCCGATTGCTCGTTACGATTGAATGGTTGACTTTGCTTCAAGCCGTTTCTCGCGGAAGTCCTTAACTTTCTTCTGTAATTTAGTTTGCCAGAGCGGTCAGTAGCTCGTCAAACATTTCTACGCCGCCCATTTGAGACTGTACAAGGCATTAATTATGCCCTCAGACCGTTGCAAAACCAACTTTAAATTGAGCTTAAAGATGTAAAACGCGTTCTTTTAGAGTAATTGTATGTTAAATTGATCGACTTTATGTTAAAAAATAAAATAAATAAATAAAACAATCTTTCCTGTAGAACCTTCCTGCCAACCTGTTTTGTAGAACCTCTTTTATTACACCGTAACGTGATGTTAGGAGCTCAAAAATTATAAGTCTTTCATTCTCCACTGTCTGTCGCCAACTTCCGTTTCTTCTTCGCTTTTACATCTACTCTAAGGATACTAGATGTGCGTGCGTCGTTCTAGCTATAGTTTCTAGTAAGCCCGCCAGGTGCGCTGGTGCCGGTGGCTAGGACGTACCATAATATCCGTTTTTACGCAACAGAGTACCCAAAAGACAATATTTATATTAAAGGTCAACATTTTTTCCAATTGATATGATTTAGCGCCATGCATATCTTAGACCCCGGATATATTGACTGATTTGTTACTACAAAACTCTGTTTATGTAACCTGTGTGACCTGCGTGAAGGAACGCAAAAAGTGGTGCAAAATCCGAGACAAAAGATCCTAATTTTATCGAACCACTTTCACGGGAAACATAACTCGCTCGAAGTGCATGAACCGTGAAAGCAAACAGCGCAACCGTGGCCGGATCCAAAATAAACAAATCCCGGCGCAGCGGCCCGCCAACCGATGCGGGCACGACGCGCCCGACGGCCACACGGTCCGCCAACTTCCTGCGCCAACCTGCACCGCGTGCCCGGGCCGGTAATTTGATTGATTTTATTGCTCCCCTTTCGGAGGCTGCCGTACTAGCAGCAACAGCAGCAGCAGCAGCTGCGCAGTGGCTGCAACATAGGCCAAGCGCCAAGCGACTACAAGAAGTAGGCTCACGATGACCACGTTGACCTTACGGGCGTCATCGTCAGCTTTGTCTTACCACACCACACACACAAACCCTGGCGGACCCCTCGGGGGTTTCGTTTGAAAAATGGTGTACCAACCTCCTTGGGGCTACCACGCGTGCGATTCTGTACCACCGCTATCGATATTCATAATTTTAGGGTCCCGAAAAAGACCCACAGAGGCCCCCGAGAAGAGCGAGAGAAAGAAAAAACCTAGAGGAACCACCGAAACCTGCCCGCGAGGCGCAGCAAAAGGAACGCAAGAGGGGTCGCCACCCCGATCGTTCCGTCCGTAAAGACGTCTAGGCGTAGGGCGCCGCAGGGCGACCGTGCGCCGCACACGGTGCCTCTGGAAAATGATTGATTTCAATGGCCCCAAAACAACCGCCGGATTGGGCAGATTACGAGCCGAGCGCGGCAGGGCGGGCAACGAGGCGGGACCCACCCACCTTCGGCGTTCATTGAGAAATCCGCGCGAGCCATCTGCTTCGGCGTTTGTCCGCGTCCGCGGGCCTTCTACCGAACGGGAGCCTCGGCGCCCTCACGGTTTTGACCAAACAAACCGGACGGACCAAGGAGGACCAAGATAAATGGAGTCCGGTGCCCGGCGCGACACGCCGAAAATCTTGAAGAATGGAATTGAGAAACTCCAACTCTAACGATCCCCGGCGAACGGCGTCAGGCGTCTCATCCTCGTGCAGACTCTCGCTCGGGTTGTGACAATCTTCCCTAACGATCGCCAGTCAAGAAACCCGTTTCACTTATCTCGCACTTCTCGCAGCCCGCGCGATCGCTCACTTCCGGATTAGCGGCGCGCGAGAGGAAGCATTAATAAGCATTTTGCATATTTCTCGTCTCGGTTTCGGGCTTATCAAATCGGCCATTTGGTGACCGGCTCCCCGGGCCAGATGTTCTAGCTTCTTCCCGTCGATCCGCCCAAATATGGCCGGCCCCAAGTTCTACGTCGCGTACGCAACCTTTTGCGTTCGATCTCGGTTGGAAACGTTTGACATTTTCGGATCGCGTGTCGCCCCACGAAATTCAGGAACACTTCGGGCAGCGGCCACAACGGTGGCATTTTGGCACCGGTGCTAACGATGGCCGGGCGGCCGATTAGCACCGTCGCTAATCCGTCTGCCATTTCCGGTTACACAGCATCGACGGGACGCGTGAATCGGTGTTAATTGTGGATCGATTGTGGCCGGATTAGCTCGGCTCCATCGGCGGCCCCGGGGCGCATTATGCAATGCGAAGGATTTGACGAACGGATGCAACAATCGACCTTGTCGGGCAGTTTGTCATTTCACACCCTTCGCTAATCCGGGATCCTTGTCGCCAGTGCAGAAGAAGAAGCCGAATGCGAAGCCTGGCCCCGAAGAGATACGCCAAAGCCGCCAACTCACCTCACTCATCCAGCCCACTCGGGCCAGCCAGGCGCGGACAGCGCCTGCCTAATAAGGCTCGTTGTTTATGATAGCCAAGCACGGCGGCGCACCCCGAAAGTGGGCCAAAAGCGCGTTTGCGATCTTCTGAGCTCCCCTTGCCAGATTGTTGTAAAATAATACTAATTAAGATTAACCACCCCGGCCCGGAGAAGGTCAGGTACCATTCGGTGCCACGGACCACGTGAATCATCGCCGGCCCCTAATGCGCGCCGGAAGACGCCATCGCCGAGGAATCTTCTCGCCCGGGTTGTTGATCGTTTCGCGCCCCGGCTCCGAGACGAGTGGCCCGACTTATCGCATCGAACCGATCGCGACGCGCCAAAGCGCGCTCCGGGGCCCGCTTGCCGAGGGAGTTGCCGGCCGAGGTCGATCTAATGAAATTTGACATAAAGTTCAAAACATTAACGAACGACGGACCCGGAGCGGCCCGTAGCGGCGCACGGGCGAGATGTGGCCAACCCGATAAGCCCGATGCTCCAACTCCTAACCTCCTTTTATGCTGCCGTTCACGAAGCCGCGCGCGCGCGATGATCATAACCTTGCTCCGTTTGGGGCCGGAGCTCGTTACACCGGGCTTCGGGCTCCGGCCACCGCCACGAGAGCGCGCGCCCGAGCATAACGAGCATCGGCATGATGATCCGATTGTGGGTTAATCTCAAATTACAATTTCAAGTACAGCTTAATTTCAGCCAATGCCGGCGCGAAACTAGGATACGCGAAACGGTATGATGATGGCCCCAGACCCCTACCCCCGGATGGCGGAGAGTAACCTTGCCTCACGGGCCCAGCACTGCAAGGTTATGAACCGATTAGATAACTCAGCGCCCGAGTTCCGAGTCCGGTGCTGCTGCCGATGATGATGATGATGATGCTGCGAAGCAACAGCAAGCTGTCAGACTCGTAGAGAGCGGTGGTTTGAGCATTAAGCCGCGATCAGCCGGAGCCTATTAAATCGAGGCATCCTTAAGTGGGAGTTGTGATTGATTCCAACGATCTGCTCACCTAGCGCTCTCTCGAGAGAGGGCAATTTGAACCGCTCTCGCCGTCTCAAAGAAGGTCCTTCAGACCGGACCGGATCGCTCGCTAAGCTCTCGAAATGCGTCTCATTAGCTCGCATATCTCGCGCGCTAAATTACATCATCACGGCCGGTCGAGAGGACAAATAAATTGAATTAATGTCCCAGCCCAACCCAGTGTCGGTAATTACAAAACACGGTGCAAATGTCAAATGCGCCCTCCGACGCAGCGCTTCCGACATGCCGGTACCGGCCCCTTTTGGGACATAACTTACCCGTCGTAAAGGGGGCGACATCATAAATCATGTCTCTATTAGGCCAAACGGTTGGAGGCCACATCCTTATGGTACGGCTTGGCAACCGTACCGTCGGATTGACGGATGCTGGTGCCGGTCAGCCGATGACATCTGGAAGATTAACTTGTTGAGACCGCCGGTGCCGAAGCTCCCAAACCGACCAAAGGCCGCACGGCGCATGGATGACATTTCGCCCCGGCGCGACCATCTCCGCCACGGTCACTGGCTGATATTTGCGTCCCGTTCCAGGGAAAACCGTTCCTCACGCGCTACCGAAAACGAGGGACTCTTCGTGGCTCTGCTGCTGCTGGTTGTTGTGCCGCAACAACCTTTTTTGCAGATCATCCTCTAGCCTGCCTGGCTGGTGGTATTAAATATTCGGGACCAGAACATCGGCCGCAGCACTAATAGCCGCTTGACACGACCGACCGCAGACGTTGTTTTGTGTAGCGTCCAGCAAATGTCAAGATCGTCTCCCAGAGAGCGATGCGAAGGCCCGGAATGTCGATCACACCTGGCAGATCCCGATCCCGCCGCCGATCGGGCCCGCCGAGGAGCTAATTTCTGATCATGCGCAACGACGCTACCTAACGCCGGTCCAGCCAGCCCCATGATAAATCAATCCTAAACGCCGGACTCCCTAATGGACTCCTTTACAAACAGGCAGTCACGAAGATCGACGACCCACCCGAGCCGAATGGGTCCCGAATCACGGGCCGCTTACAGACTCAATCTCGCCAGCCCCAGCCTGCTATGGTGTGGCGGTGGGTTTTGTGTTCGCCGGGGCCTGGACCGATGGAATGCACGACGAAGTTGTGGCGGCCCGCCGATGAGCCTCCCGCTGCGATAAATAACATTTAAACTAGCCCCCGTAGCCAACTTATCATAAATGGATCACCTCTGCACCTTCTGGAGTCCTCCTTTCCAATTACCGGGGACTACCGGTACCGTACCGGGCCAGCGCTCCTGCGCGCTCATTGGCGCCTCGCCGCGCACGGCACGACCGCGACCACGGGGTTGATCATAGGGCGGCGTTAAATAGCTTTCCCCGCGTGGCCCAGAGAGCCCAGAAATAATTGTACGCGCCCTGTTTAGACAGCCCGGGGGATGATTAAAGTCTTCAGCTACGGCCACCTTCAAGAACTTCCCTAGGTTCTCCCTGGACCCCCCGTCGGGTGGACAGGAAATTCCATTTTCCAGCTCGCGATCGCCCGCGACTCCTACACGCACCTCGCGCATTGTTTGGGCTGCCGACATTTTTCTCGGCCGACGAGGAATGAGGTGAAACAAAGCGGCGAAAAATCCAATCACCTTTACCCGGCCGCAACAGTGGCCCCGGCCCCGCCGGAAGACACTCGGCCGGCCGGGCGTAACAAGCGTCGAGGGCGCGAGCAAACGCGAGCGATGATAATCGCGTGATCCTATTGCTGATGAAGATGAGTTGAAGAAATGATGCTGCGGCGCCGCGGCTATGAAAACCAGGGGCCTGCTCTTCAGGCAGAGCCCAAGAGAGGGCGGTGGGTGGCCGGGTGGAAAAACAACCTCTTTATTTTCCTATTTTCGCAGCAACAATAAATTATGAGTCGGTCTCCTTAAGGTCGGGGCCGGTTCCTTGGTCGCAGCTGGCTGCCTAGTTAACCGGGCGACGGGACCGTTTGTTGGCTCCGGCACCAGATAGGATCGATCGATCCCGGTGTCCCCATCCCGGTGTGCTATCGTGCTGCGTTTCGCGATCGCCTACGCCCACGAGAGGAACGAGCGTTTTGCGGGCCGCCTGCAGAAATTGGGAAAAGCGATCGCGAGGTCAGCCCAGCAGCTCAGTTAAAGAAGGCCGCTAGGGAATCGCGGGATCGATGTTTCGAACCGCCGGAGGCACATAATTCATAGCGCAACTTTGTTAGGGGTCCCGATGATCGATCGATGCCCCGAAAGTACTACCGAAAATCATTACTACCGGAATGAGTCGCTCAGTTCGCTAGCTTATTTGGTTGATCCTCAACAACGATCCGGGTACACCTTCATTATCATTTAGTCGACGGACCCACCGAAAGTGTCTGGCTTTTGCGCTCGGTTCGCTGCGCCACATCCTTCATAATCATCGCGGTCCTAAGAAGGGGCATCCCATTTCCTGGTTTCCTGGGTACGGCATCATAAATTAGCCACGCCGGCTTGAGACTTTCTCCGCCCGTGCGCCCGTCGTTTGCAAACAACGACGCCGAGCGTCGAGGCCTAAGAGGTGCTAATCTATGTAAATTACCCGCGCGGAAAGCGAAATAAAAACAGCAGCAGCTGCCGCCGGAGCCCGGGGGATGAATCGGGCTCGGGCACGGACTCTCGGGCAACACACAAACACACCCGCCGAAGGTCTTGGGCGCCCTGTAATGACACAGCCGACAGCATTTTAATATTTAAATAACCTTCCAATCCGACGGTCCGAAGTTCGCTCGCTTGGCTAGCTGGCTGACGGGTGGTGCTCCTGGCAGCCCGGAACGGATCGGTAGCGAAGCTGCTGCTTCGAAATGGACTCCCACCGCTCGGATTGATGGCGTGCGCAAATGTGAACATCCCGTCCCGGCCCGCACCACCCTGTGTCCCGGAACGGGGTCCGAAATGGGGCAAAACGATGTGAAGTTCGTGAAGAGTGAGTCACGATATCACTTCTGGGGGTAGCACACACCTCACCTGCTGCTCACCGCGGTCTTCGTTGGGTTCCTATCGATCGAGTCCCTCCGACAGACGCTCGCCGCCGCCGCCGTCATCGCCGTCGATCGATTTCATTATTCACGGCTCGATGCAGACACACGGCGGGATGCTCGGGCGGAAGTAGCCCTAGTGACGGGACGGCGGGTCCATCATGCATCGGGCGCGCGCCCTCCACTCTCTTCGCGCGCCCTCCATGCATGAGCTTTAATTAATAAATTGTTGTGATTGGCCTTTCCGGCCGTGCGGGCTTCAACCGGCTGAGGAGTCCGGCGCGCCGGCTAGTCGTGCGCTCGCGCCCAGGACCCGGATTCCTCCCGTTGGCTGGCTGGCTGGCTGGCCGTTCGATTGGTTTGCGTGCAGAAAGCGCTCTGCGGCCACGGCGTTGTTTCGATTAGTTTCGGGCGATTGAGGATATCACGATCCGGTGAAGATCCGAAGCCGCCGGGCTGGGTCGGGCCGGGCAGACGAGTTTCACTGCTGCTGCTGCTGATTGCCGGCAGGTATGTGGCACAACTAATTGGCCCTAGTGCGGCCGCGTGCACCGGGATCCGAACGATTCATCAGCTCGTTCGGAGTGTGCGCCCGGGTTCCTTCGACCCGGAGACAGGTTAACGAGAGGTCAATCCATGACCCGCCGATTCTACGCTCATGATTCTTCATGATGCTAACGCTCAAGCCTCGAGTGTGCCGTGACCAAGACCTTTGCCGCGGTTCGCTGTCATCCGGACGCCGGACCAGTACGGGCGGTGTCGCCTAATTAACACTTTAGCCTTCCGGAATCAGCGCGCCCGGGGTCTGTTTGCGGAAGCCACACCGAACTGGGCCGGGGCCGGGGGTTGTCGAAAGTCCGGCTCTAGAACGGTGGCGTGTGCCACGCGGAAGTCAAGCGCCGATGAGCGCATGCTCGCGTCCGCCGAGTTCCTGGTCCGAGCTTTTAAACTTTTTGCCGGACCCCTCAAATGACGAAGCTTTCTATCGGACCACCTAGGCCTAGCCATCGAACGAAAAGGGAAAAAAACAACCCACGTCGAGACCGGTCCGGGTCTTGTCGAGAACTTGTCTCCTGGGCGTAAACCTGCTTTTAATAGATCTAGAGCGCGGGGACCGTGGACCGCTCGTTGTCTCGCAGTCGCAGTCGCCGTCGAGTCCTTGAGCGAGCGCTCGAACTCGAGTAGGTGTGGTACGGACCGTCGTCCGGGTCGTGATGCTTAGAACCAGCCACAAGCACGCCACCGTCAAGTGATCGGCGGAGCCCAAGGAGTCCGAATTGGCGTGTCGCAACCGCCCGTACGGACCGACCGCATATGACATTACGGCGAAGCGAACGCAGCAGCAACAGCAGCAGAAGGACAGCGACACCCTCCACCGCCTGATAGCGGCCGCAATTGGCTGCGTTTTGGGAGCTCCCACCTCGGACATCATCTCGGTCCCCCAAGAAGGTCGCGGTCTTGATATGAGAGTACACAGCGTCTCGTCTCGCAACAAAAAAAGTGGACTGAATACAAATTCGGTCGCTACCATAACCTCTCTCGGGCGTGCGTGAAAAGTCCAAGGGCGTAATCAACGCCGACTGTGATGAAGTTCGCGTAGAGTACGCTCAGCCCAATCCCATCTCGCACAAGGCAACGGCTCCCCCGACAACCAGCAGTCATTGTAGCGACGAACGAAGTAACAGAAACAGAATTGTAAAACTCCACCACACAGAGAGGGCACTCCAGGGCAGGGAGATGATGGACCGCCGGGCCGGGTCCTGGGCCGGGCGCGCGAGGCGACGAGGCGTCGCAGCGCCACGCGACGTACGCGAGATGATTGTAAACAGTCGCGGGTAGCAAATTACCTATCTATGGGCTTTATCTCGCTTCACCGTGCAGTTATGCTTCTCCCCCCGCGGGCCCCTGGGGCCGGAGCTCGAGACAAGCCTTGGAAGCTGATCACCGCTCCCCGCGCTCTCTTGTGTCTCTCGAGGGTAAAATGTAGAGTAATTTCAGCTCACGACAGAGCCGGGCGCGAGCGCGCGCTCCGCGCCTGCTAACGTCTAATGACACACGCCGCCGAACGGTCAATGTTTCGCGGGCATAATTCAACCCCGCCGCACCTGGTCCCCTTCACGAACCATTCCGCGGTAGTAGTTGTCGCTCGTGCCCGATCGGAATTGGCCTCCGTGACTTTCGTGATCTTCTCCGCGCGCGGGGCAAGCGAACAGAAAAAACACTAGGGAAACGGGGAAGCGAACCCCTCGGAGCTACTTGTGGCCGACGCATCAGGCCACCAGTTCGGTAGTCAGTTTGACACTTTGATTGTTGCTGGCGGCGGCTCGAGATGAGCTGTCGATCGCGAGGATCGCACTGGCGTAAAATGTACTCCAATTCTGAGCCCGACCGAGACCAATTCCCCGAGGGCATGCAACGTCTGACGTGTTATTGTTCCCTCCTCCTCGGTTCGCGTTCGCTTCGCCATTGAAACGATCGATCGATCGGCCCTTCTTCTTCGTCCATTGATGACTGGAATTTTCGTTGATCCAATTCTCTACGCATCACCGCAGAAGGCCACGAAGGTGTCGGAGGTGCTGTATCGCGTCGGTGGTGTTTCGCGGTCACGATGACCGTTCGATCACCTATCCGTGTGTGTGTGATTGAGAAATTGTCTCAATTACCACGCACACACAACTTCCCACGGGTGCGCCCCAGAACCGCTGGGTTCTACACATCGCAGCGCCAACGCACCAACGGTCCGGTTGGCTTTGTTTGCCTTTCCGGTCTACGGACAGGCTGACGAATGCAACCCGGAAGCTGGAGCAGCAGCAGCCGCAGTCTGTCAGAGGAGCCCAAACATGGCGCCGGAGACGCTACCGAGCGCTACAGAAATAGGAAACGGGTTCGGTTGCCACTCTCGCTTTCCGAGTTCCGATCCGGGCGTCGTCGTCGTCGTCGTGGCCGTAATTGTCTGATGCAACTGCCACCGTGGGCCCCCCGCACCTTCCGGACAAGGTTGAAGGCCCCCAAAACTGGACTGACAGGCCAGCCCCCTTTCACGCCCCAAGAACCGAGGCCGAGTTTCCCGGTTCGGAGGGGCTGCCCGCGGCTGTCAATCATAAAAAGCTATGCTCGTCCCCATCTGGTCTGGGTTGAGGAATGGCACTAAACATGTTTACCCGGCCCAGGCCCAGGCCCAGGAAGCCACCGCGCAATCCGGTCCGCTCCGCGAAGTTGACGCTCGGTTTGACGCGTGAGAATTGTCGGACCAGGCGGATCGCGGCTACCGTGCGTCTGTGCGTCTGTCTGTGTGCAGTTTGGCAGCAGAACTTTGTGGCAGGAAGCGTGGCAGCGATCACTGTGGTTGTAGTTAGCTCAGCGACACATTTACGACCCCGGTGTTGGCCGTCTGTTGGCAGACGTTGTTTACACAGTCCCTCCACAGAGGAGCGTGAAGTCGGACCTAAACGGACGCTTAATTGATCGTCTCGTTCGACCCCGCGACTGGTGTGATTGATCGATTCGATTGTTGAGATTAAGGTTTGGAATGTCCTGAAAATATATTTCTAGAATTGAACGGAAACAGCCCACAGTAACGGGAGTCAGCCCATGATGGTCTAAAATAAGAGTGCTATCAATGGGTTACTAGATCGCGGTAGCTACGGAAACGGTAGCCCAAACGGATCCATAGAGATATCGGCGGTAACTAGATCGTTGTGGCACCACACCACGCCAAGGAACACATCTAACGAACCCCCGGTCATTGTAATCGAGAGCTGATGGATGAATCGGTGTTTATTAACAACATTCGCCCTGCGCCAGCTACTTGGGAGGACCTTCATGCGACCCACCGTTGTTGGTCACATGCCATCAAAGATGCCGTCGCCGTAACGTGGCCCGGATGGCTCGAAGGGTTTTGCATGTACTCCTCTCCGAGCGGTGGCAGAAGTAGCCCCAGAAGCGGCACCATCATCAATCATAATTCGCTGTCAACCGAACAAAATGCCGACATCACACACACACACACGTGCGCGCGGGCTCTCGTTCCATCTCCTGGACTGGACGCCACGCATTCCGTGCGGGGTTACGCTGCGCAGTAAGTATTACAATGTCACGAAGACACCGGCGGCCGGCAGAAGCGCGCGCTTCTGCTCGCGCCCAGCATCATCATCATCATTTCGATCGGCGGCACCGCAGCCGTCTGACGTAATCGCGGGCATCAGCCGGGCACGTGAATGAATTATAGCACCTTCCGCGCGCGGTCCAGTATTCCTGGGGCCTCCCTGTCACGAGCCGGGCAAGTCATTTGCGTAATTAAATCGTATCGGCCGGCCCGGGGATGGCAGGCAATTTATTAATTGCATACGGATTGCATCGCGACCGCACGGTCGGCACGGCGCCTACTATTGTTCTGCTGAAGATTCGCCACCGAGTGACAACCGGCTCTAGGTACGGCTGGGACCTGGGACCTCCTCCTCGAATGGAGCTGACAGAGAGCGCGAAGAGGAGATCGGACCAAGTGGGGCCATCACTTGGGGTCCCATTAGGGCGCCCTGCGCCTGTCACTGCGCCATCGTTGTCACACTAAAAGCCTTTACAGCCTCGACCGGCCCGACCGACCGGTGCCATTGTTTGGGCGAATTCCGCTCGCCCTGATTCCGCTCGGTCTGCAGTCAAGTGCAGAGACGATCAGCCGAGAGTGATGAGAATTGAATCAAATAGCGTTCTGCGCCTGATGACGGGTCATCAGCAGCGGTAGCAGGTCCGTGCATAAGAAACGCCCCCCGCCTTGGCCGGAGCTTGCGGCCAGCAGGTTTCTAGGTCAGTGTGATTATTAGGTATTAGGAAAGAATTCTCTCGACTCGACCGTTCGGAGGACCAGCGGCACCATTTCTGCCCGGTCATGATACCCCGGCACCGCGTCTCCGATCTTCCTTTTAATGCCCACTCGGCCACACACACATGTGCAGACGATCGGTGCACCATCGCTCTTCTGGTAAGGTTGCTGCTGGGTAGCTCTTCTTTGTAGCTTCCCTGCCCACCACCCGCGATAGCGATCGCGATCGTGTAGCAGTAGAAGCCCGCAACCGCGGCAACGCCTTCGTGTACGCCACGCCATCATCACCCGCATTCGGGGAGCCTCCAGAATCGATCGGTCGGGAGTCGGGAGTCGGGAGCTACCTTCAGCTAGCTCGAGGGATTAGAGCGTCAATCAAGGGAACTTATGCGGTCTAATAATAAGGCTTATCGTGCGGGCTGATTTGCAGTTTCATCCGTGAAAGTTCCCCGTCAGCCGTCCCGTCAGCCGCCGCCGGGCGTCGAAGATCGGAGACGATATTCGACTCCCAACCCATCCGACGAGCCGCCGGCGAGAGCGTGTCAAGGGCCGGCTTTGTTGGGGGCACCCATCCAGGTCCAGTGTTTTACTGGCAGGGGCCACAACAGGACCACGGTCCGTTGGCCGCCCCGGACTCCTAACGGACGTGGGCGCTTCTTCGCGCTCCCGTTCGCTGTCACCGACCGAGCGACTGACTGCGGTCCCGGCTCTGATGGTATCGGTGTCCATTTCTGCGGCACCCCACATAGTGCGGTCTCTCCATAGCATCGACATCGGCGACCTCTTTGTCGGCGTCGGGACACCCTTCTGATTGGCACTTCAACACTTTCACCGTAACCGCCTGCCGGCTGAGTGATCCTTGGCGTAATTACACCCCTGCAGAGAACACATCGCAAATTACCGATCCAATAAAATTGAAATGTTTTTGTCGCCTGACAGACGTGCCTCGGCAGATCGCCATGCTGATGCCGTTTTGTTTATTTGTTTGCTCAAAGATGGTCAACGGGCCCAAATGGCTTCTTGTATTAGATTTGACATAACTGATACAAAATACGGCTGAAAGATCTATCTCCTAGCGTTGTGGAAGCATTCAAACGATACATAATGGAGACGTTTCTTGTATAGACTTCTGAGTTGATAGATCATGAAATGGGTGGATTTGGTAACGATTTCAAAGAAGATTCGTGATTGTGTTCCTGTAGGGATCTCATTAGCCTAGCAAGAGACGAAAGGGCCAGTATTGCGAACAGTGTCGAACGTGGACGTCAGGAGATCGACTATGACGGAAGACTTGGATATTGTACATCTGTTTCGAAGGAACTCGAGTCCTAGGTAACGATTAGCAATTAGATAAGCTTCGTTCCGTGCTTTGAAATTAGATCTAGATCTTTGCCTTTCCAAAAACATATTTTGAGAGAAATCTTATCAAATGTTGTTAGATAAGTCTTGGCTTTATGAAAAAGAGACTGATCAATATTTTGACAGTAACAAAAATACAAATATTCACTATTTAAATGATTACAGCTAAAAACTGACTGCCAATACCATAGGGACTTGCCATTGTTCGAGTTCTTTAAGACTGACTTAAACAGCTTCTGAATAGAGCTTCTGGAAAGCTTTCGGTGTGATAGAGATTTTGGCCAACAACTCAGCTCCATATTCCCCAGCTGATCTGTGCTGCTTACCTGCGACTTTTTCCTTAACTTAATTTGTGCCTCAAGCAAATGCCGAATGAATGACGATATGATGATCGATTTAAATTAGAGGTTTTATTCGAACACTCCGTTTCTGTATTTAACCGTGGTCGAGCAGCAAATCTAATAAAAAACAACACAACATAAAAACAGGTTGTTGGACAACTTTGTCGGCCGGGCTCTGCGATAAACGATCAGTTCGCCGATCTACGAAGCGATTCGCGAAACCGCATTTCATAATTTCTCCCTCATCAGGAGGAGGCGCACGGGGTGGGCCCCCATAAAGGTGGATCTAGTTTATCTTATTGATGTTTGATTTGGGCTTAATTTTTGCGCCCGCGAAGACAGATGGATGTTAATTAGGTGCAGCAACATCATTAGCGAGGCCAGCAAGGGCGGCATGCAAATCGTGTGTATATTTATAGGCCCCTCGGCGTCTTCGCGGCCGCCCGTAGGGGGCCGATAAAAATGTTGAAATTATTTTAGTTCTGTTTCGATTTTACGACGGCCGGCAGCCCGTCCACCCGGCGGCTGGGTTTTGCCGTCGAATATTATCTTGACACTATCCGACGGCACACTCTGCCGAAACTGCCGATCAATCCTCGCGATCGCCGGCGCTGTCAGGCGCAAATCGGAGCACATAATTAATTAATTTTATGTGGCGTCTCGCGGCGCAGAGCGGCTCGCGGCCAGCGCAGAATCGATTGCCTTCGGCCATGAAATTCGCCAGCTTCCTCGGGGCGCTCGGGCTCCGTCCCGGGCTGAAGGTCTCCCGTTTTCGGGCAGCCGACAGCGGCGATCGAAAGCCTTCGCCCGGCTCGGTAGCAGTCCGACCGAGAGCCGCCGTTTGGCGAATGCCAGCTGGTGCTTCCGGTACGCCGATCCGGGTGACGAAACCACATTCTCCGGGAGGTGAACGCAACGCAGTGTCCGACGCGCGGTGTGCCCGCCATTTCGAAAGGACGATCGGCGTCCGAAGATCGGCGACCGGCGATCGATTAAGCTGCGTAATCATTAGAATGATTGGTCCGGGCGAAACTAGAACGCGCCATCGCAACCGCACCACTAATCCTAGGGTACGAAGACGGCGCGATGTACCGGTCATTACGTGACGCGATTAGCAACGCGTGGCCGCCAAATGAACGCCAAAGTGCAACGCAGCGCAGTGAGCGCAGTGTTTGGAAGCAGGAAGCAGGGCGTTACCCAAGCATCCCCCCCGCATCCCCCGGAGGGGGCAGAACTTGCCACTCGCACACCAAGGTGAAAGGGACCGCGAGCGAGCGACGGCGCGGTGAACGAACGCGATCAATATTCATGAAGCCATGATCACCTCGAAATTAATTGGTTCCCCTAGATCACGCGAGTTCACGCGCAACCGACCCGACGGGGGACGGGGGCCTCGGCGGTCAGAACCTGGTGACCACGCACGCCTCTTCGGGCGAACATCGCGTCCGTCCGAGTCCGCCGCCGCTTGCTGTAAATACGATCTCCGGACGCTGCGCTCCTCAATCACGGCCCAGTGCTCTAATTCTAGTTGACCATTTTTCAAATTCGACCCCAGAGAGGTCGCTTGATGGTGACCGATGTTGCGGAACGTCGAAGCTGGCCGAAAATAATGGGGCCAACCAACCGTGCCACGCTGAATACCAGTAGTCGCCCGAAGCGATCGAGCTGGGCGAAGGAAAAAAATGGAATCCATCGAGTGCATCCTTGAAGGGTATGCTTTATTTCACGCACAATTCACGACTCGCGTGTAGGAGCACCGTGTAGGAATTTGTCAAATCAACTTTTCGTCATCCTTTCGTCGATCGGTCGCGCGGTGTGGCGAATTCGGGGATCGCCGTTACCGTTTGGGTTTCGGTCTTCTTTTCGACTTCGCCGTTGTCACCGACTCCAACAGTCGGTGACAGTTTCGCTTCGAGCGCCTCTGGCCTTCGGTTTGCTTGAATTTGCTAAAGCGATGGCAAATCAATCAATGTCTCAACCTGCGGTTGCGAGCACCTCGTGAAGAGCATCGGAGGCGCATTCGGACAGTTCGAAAACACACACACACACACAGGCGGCGTAAAAGTGAAAAGTCCACCGAACCGGGAACGCGGACCCCGGGACCGAACGAACTTGTCATTTTTGTCGCTTCGTTGACGTGGCGCGGTCGGCCGGAGGAAGGAACGCTCAGGAAGTCGATCATCACAGGGCCCGCGCTAATCAGCGACGGGGACAGCGTGAGGACCCCGAAGAGCTGTCATCTGGTGACGTTCCACGGTTCCACTTACGGTTCCGACGGATGGATGCTGCAGCTGGCCGGGTGCCTCAATTCAGCTGTCACGAAAATAGATACCTTTCTAACGACCACCGTCACCGCGGAGTGGCTTCCGTTTGGCTTCCAATTATCGGGAACGGCGACCGGCGCTCGCGGGATGATAAGTATCGCGTCGCGCCAAGCACCGAGAATTCCGATGCTTCGTCGCGCACCAAACGGTCGGCTGATTGGTCTCGGTTTCCTCTGCTCAGCGCTTGTCAACGGGCCCGCGGATGTTTCGCCCAATTGTCAGTCACTCCCCCGGATAATCCCCGGATGGCAGATCCTTGGTCCCATTTGCACCCAAAGACACACACAGCAAAAAAACCCGGCCCAACCAACCAAGCCTATTGTGCGGCTGAGTTGTTGGCAATGATTTACGGGCAAAGGCTCCCGAGACTCCAGCTCCCGCCGTAGATTGGCGGGACATTAACGATTCAATTAAAACCCTTTAATCCTTATCGACATGGCCGCCATGCTCTGGAAAGCCTCTCCGGTGTATCGGGCGAGCCATTCAATTAGTCCGGCCCACCCCCGGAGGAAACGGTCCCAGAAGAAGTGGGCCACCGTTCGCGTATAACGTCTCAATTAAATCCCCGGTGTTGTGACTTGGTTGGCGGCCGGAGCTTCATAAAATGGCCCTCTGAAGGGCCTCTTGCCAGTCTACGTATAAAAACACGATCCTCCCCAACCACAACCCTTGGCCGCTCGATTATTATCGATCACTTCGGCGATCACCGGCGACCGATTGCGGTAACCGGCCGGAAGACGGATCGAGATCTGATAACCCGGTGACGATCCGTCCGCTGCTCTTTTGCTCCAGTTTTCCGCTGCCGCGCTTGTAGAAAGTTTCCTCTGCACGGAAAAGCCACGCAAGAAATCCGCACGAAGTCCGTCCGAAAAGAAAGCAAAGGCACTCCTCTGCACGCGCATCATCCACGCGTAACGGATCGGCTGCTGCGTGGCGGCGTATCTAGTTTCCGACCGTATCGAATCGGGTCCCGGGTCCCCGCGATTTGATTTATGTCCCGCTCGGCAGCGGCGGCACCGCTCCGTCCGACCGTCCGTCCGCTACAACAACTGGTCATTTAGTTGTTGTCCATATCTTACTTTTATTGCCGGTGCTCTTGTTATTATTACTACTTTTAAGCCCGGGAAGCCGGGAAGATAAAAGGTCCGTCACGCCGGTCGAGGGCTCCCCGGGTTCCCAGGATCCAGTTACCGGACCCGCAAAGCGACGCCGGCCAACGCTAACGCCGTCAATCGATCACTGACGTGTATCTCTGTGTCGGGTTTTCGGAAAAACAACCCCGGCAAACCGGCGTAAGTGGCGGCCGAGCAAGCGGCCATTTTTCTTGGTCCCTTGGAGCTTCACATGCAGACAGACCGACCGACCGACCGACCTCGAACCGCCAGCTAACAGAAGCCAAAAAATGTATCAAATTCTCACCGCCACTGCATCGATCAACGACACTCGAATCAGACAAGGAATCCATCACGCGCTAGGTAGGAGCTGACCGCTGGCCGGCACTTTTGGGAGCCCGCTCTCTTCCTTTCGATCGGTCTGCTTTGCGTACGGCGCAAGATAGCATCACCGGCGCCCCTTAGAGAGTCGCGTCTCAGGCAGGCCTCCACTGCTCGCTGAGATCATCCGAATGTTCCGAAACAATCGCGCGGTATCTAATTCCACCGACACGTCCGCACCGGTGTCGTGGTATTAAAACGTCATCCCAAACGGGCTACGCGTGCCCCACGAGGGCACCCGAAAAAAGCACGCCCTCCACACAGGGGTCCCGACACGGGGGCTTCTGTTCGCGTTCCGTTTCATAATCCCGTCGATGTCCGGCGGTCCCGGACGACACGATTCCTTCGTCGGGAAATGGACACTAAAACAGTTTGACGATGGTCACCTCGTCACTGCCGCGCATCGTAAACCAGATACGCTGCACTAGTTTGTGAGACCACAAGAAAATGTCAACCCGCCCGCCTGGTGACGCGTGACGAGCTCCTCCGAGATCCGAAGCTCCGGGTTGAAGAAATTGGAGTTTTGATCCCCACCGAGCGACCGATGATCGAGTCGGGCTCTGCCGGCGAGACAGCCCCCAAACCCCGGCTCATCCCCGGGGGGCTCCCGGGGGCCGCTGCACACTAACGAGCCCTCGGGCCTGTCAAGCATCTTCTCCTCTCGTGCTGCGCGCTGTGGCTCCTAGTGTTTCGGTTTGGTCGTTCCGTCCCAAGAAAGGAAGACATGTAAATGAACACCGCCGCCACTCGGGGAACAGCGGATTCCACGGAACGCGGACCGGGGGCGGAAAGAGAGGAGACTCGCACGGTCTGCCGGTAGCCCACAACTGGCGCGATTCCTGAGAGGTGAGCTCGCGCCCGGGCCTGGAAGTGGAACTTTCAATTTAATTTGATTGTAGAAATTAGATACACTTTTAAACCAGAAAATGTCCATCACTCAATCAAACGAAAGCAGAAGGAACCGACCGACTGGCCGACCGACCGGTCCGGACCGAAACTCCTCAACTTCGCCACCGGCCACCCCCGGCCTCGCTGATGGACGATCTCATCGCGAGGGGTATCGCGCATGAGAGAGGTCACCACGCCGCAAGACGTCGCGGTCAGTGGCAAACAAAGCGCCGGAGTCTTCGCCTCGACCGCGGGCGATACTCCGACCTCCGACGAGTGCAGCGGCATACCTGGCCGGCTAATGATGATGATGATGATGATGATGTTCGTACCGCCTAACCGATTGGCCGTATCACCAACTTTCCTCGCTCGGGTCCGCTCTTCAACCATCTCATATTCCAAGGCTCCGCTTTTTTCTGCTCGCCTTCCTTGGAGTCCGCCTTCCGCTGAAGGTAATCCAATACTCGGACCTCCCCCCAAAATAGGTTTGGGGAGCTCAGGAATTTAACCGTGGGGCAGAAGGGCATAGTTGGGATGCTCGTAACTGAAGATGGATTAGTTGATTTGCAAAAAAAAAAGCACAGACACATATGTGTATCACCGGAGACAAGACCTCGCCAGGCACCGGGTTTTTTGGTTTGTGGTTACGGTTGGGGTCCGCCGAGACGTACCCGGTGGGCCCGCTAGCCGAGTCCTCGTGGAGTTCGGACAAAAGTTCGATTAGAAAAGCTCACCGGACAGCATCTGCCACAAATGGCCGCTGGCCGCGGGTTTTCGGCAGCATTCTTGGTAATCAATCATCATTTCATCACGAGTTTCCACCGAGATTCGTCCACCCAGGTCCAGGCCGCCGGAGGGCATGGAAGTAGCCGTGTACCTAGGAATAGATTTCGTGAGGAATGATCATGAAGATCCCCAAAAAAAAGGCACACGAGTTAATAGGATTAGTGCCTCGGAGGAGTTTGGAGTTGTAGAAAATACTTCTCCAGGCATGGATCACGATCGACCCGAGACTGCTAACGTCCGGCGACTCCGACAAAACTCCGACAACTCCGACACACAGTCCAACGAACCGGAGAGGGTCTCCTGGGGGTCTGGGGACATCAAACCCGCCAGCAATGCGGGTGGGCTGACACCACCCTGTGCCGCTCCGCCTCCGACACCCGCGGCGGGGATCGCTGTCGCCGGTGCCTGACTCGTAATGATTATTTATATTTATTCATAATGGAAATCGGTGTAGTTGATTTCACCCGCGCGCGCCGTCGCACGTGCTTTCCATCCCCACGCCCAACCCCCGAGAGGTCTCGAGTCCGTCCCCGGGTGAGAATCGATACTCGGGTCCGGGTCGGGAGTCTGGTTGTCGTCGGCCGATCATGGCCGGGAGTCGCTCGTTCGCGCCGGGAGGATCAATTCCTGGTCCGGGCCGGCGTGCAACAAAAACGGCGAATGCGGCTCGTGCTCTCGATTAACTTGAGCCGTCCGCCATCCCCGATCGTCCGCCAGCCGCGCCGGGGTGATGTACCTTCTACGCTGCCCGGCCGCCACAACAAACCTCTGCGCTCCTCCGTAATAAGTTGGATTCGTATTTATTTATATTTCTCGTCTATTTTCCCGTCCCCTGGCAGCTGGTTTGCATTGTTTCGGTCCGCTTTGGTCCCTTCGGCAGCACCGGGTCTTGTTCGCCGTCGCCGTGGTGGAACGTGACGTGGAGGACCCCAAATGGCTGGCTAGGCCTGGCTGGCCTGGCGAAGGACCGCCGTGGCCCGGGCAGTACCCCGGGCTTCTGCGGCGCCGTTATTTATTATTTTCAAATCAAATTTATATCAATTTTCTGTGCACTCGTCTGGGCCCCGCCAGATCGTCGGCGGCATCGGCGGGTTGGATGCGGGCGATTCAACACGGCTCACCTATTTATTAAGGCTATTAGTGCCTATTGCACGGCGACGGCACCAACGGAACCTAACGAACCAACAAAACGATGCCGGCAATGCGGATTGCGCAATCGCCGGCGCAGGAACCTCCGGAGCGATTCGGGGCTCGGGGATGAAGCGATTTGATAATGTTTTGTGCAGGGGAGATGACAAAATTAATATCATTCCTGTCGTCCGCTAATGGTATAGTTAGTCCTCGCCAGCCCTTCGACAATGTCGGTCTCCGGGATGCCCTGGTTCGATGTTAATCTAAAAGGGTCAACTCTGGATAAGTTGTGCTTATCCAGAGTTGTTTTTTTTATTATAATTATATTTTTGATATTTTTATATATTTTATTTTGTCAGCGGTCGCTTAGAGCTTCGTGGTTTTGGCGAAAGAATTGGGCTGAAATCATCTGGTGACTGCATTGAAATACTCGGGTTTTTGATAAAATCTAATCACTAAAGTTTTCGCCGAACGTTTTAGCTACTTTTGATACACAATCTTGGTTGTCGACCGATTATAGGTTTCTAATGTTTCTTTTCTGACCGTTGTGCACACAGCCCAGTATTTTGTACTCTAGCTCCCGAGGAACCCTTACTTTTAGCCCCGTAAATCAAGATATCAAGAAAGTGTCACTCTGCACGCTCGACAATTTCATCGACCGCCAATTTCTCCGAACAACCGTTGCACTAGCCATAAGCGTGTGCCACGGAACCAAGAAGCCGTGAAGCCGACAGCATTATCAAACAATCTCCGGACATCGGTGTACAAATCATTTTCCCCACGGTTCGCTTCAGACCTCTCGGCCGCGCACATTCTCGGTCGCATTTGACAAACCGAACCGGACCAAAAACTCCGAAACACTCCAGATAATGATCGCATATCACGATTCTCATTTTCGCCATCGTCCAGCTCCGATCTGATCGCTCGGCGCTTCGGGTTTCCCCTTTTTAGTTCCGTCCATTTTCAATTTCCAAACGGTGATCCGATGCGCCGTTGACCGGTCCTCGGAATGGGGCGCCCAGCTGAAAATACAAACATACGGTTCCGTGACGAATTTCGACACACACACAAGCCGGACAGGGATTGATCCCGTTTTCTCCCGTGCTGGGGGAAGCGAAAGAAAATCCCGGGACTGACACTCGCCGAGTCGAGTGGACAGCAAACACACTCTGGGCCGACTTCGGCCCAGACCCTGCACGCGATCCGCGATTTGAAAACTGTCCGCTCGCCGGGAGCGGGGGGGCTACCTGGCAGAGTAGCAGCAAAAGGCGAAATGGTTCGAATCAAGCGAGGCCACCGAGCGCAGCACCCACGTGCCGGCCGCGGTGCCGGAGTCGTGCGCCACACTTCAGTCCAGAGGCCCGCGCGCCGGTGGAAGTCTTCGACTTGACGGTGGGCAAATAATGGGTTTTCATAAAAGGAAATCTGGAGCGCTGGGCGAAGATGGCGAAGAGAAAACGGTACGGCGTTGCAGGGCCCGTGTCTTTGTCTTAGGTGCCACTTCCTGCCGCCGCCGCCGCAGCTGCATCATCGTCATCATCATTGCCTCGTGCGCCACGCGCGAGAGTCAGCGAAATGGCGGTCTTTTTGATTAACATTCCTGCAGGGCGCAAGCGCGCCCAACAACCTGACGTTGGTCCCGAGGTACGTCCCGTCCCGCTTTCTTTCGCCGGACAGCCCACTGGCGCGCGCTGGCGGAGGCGCAGGTCCACTAGACAATATCAAAAGATGATAGCAAGTCCAATATTTGCCCGACGACAGTTCCAATGCCAGGTCCGCAAGTCTTTATTTTGCCAAGACCGAGGCGCGCGCTGGTGTCGGGTCTTCAAAACTGGGTCGCAAAACATCTTCTACTTCCACGGACAATAGACCGGTGGGGCCATTGTAGCTGAAGAAGTGTCTTCTCTGGAGCTAGACGGACACGTGCGGTCCCCATTCTCCGGCGGGGGGAATGAATGGCTCAATTAAGAGGCCGCCTTTCCGCGAGACTGTCCACACAACAATGCAGCTTGCAGCTTCTGACGCGCGCCCCCTTTCCCTCTTTTCAGACTCAGAGCCCCGCAGGAGACCCCCGGAGCAGAGAAGTCGAGTGGTCCACGACGAGAGAGCGATCCGCAAGAACACGGGCGCGGCCCGGATGCAGTGAGCGGCGCACAAAGATGCGAGAAAAGGACCACTCACCGCGCAAGATGCTGCCAAGTCCCAAGCAAGGGGCGGTTTACCCGCTGCTCGGTCTCGGATCCACGCTGCCGGCCCCGTTCGATCTCTCGCTCGCCAACCGCTCCTCGTCCTCGAACCTGCTGCACCAGCAGCAGCAGCAGAGCCTCGCCGAACAGCCGCTCGATCTGCGGGTCGAGCGCAAGAAATCGTCCCCGGCGAGCGGCACCTCGGCGTCGGCTTCCGACGACGAGGCGGACCACGGGCCACCGCGGTCCGGCTCACCGACCACCGAGCCCTCCAAACCGCTGCCCGCCGGCAATGTGATATTCTTCAACGACAGCAACAACAACAACCACAGCAGTAGCAACAACAACAACAACAATCACAGCCACAAGCACAGCAAGCAATCCTCCGATAGCAATAAGAGGAGCCCGAGTCCTACGAACCACCACCATCACCACCACAACAACAACAACAACAACAGCTCCAAGTACACCAACAACAACCACATCAACATCAAGGACGAGTTCCGAATATCGAACCTAGCGAACCACCACGGTTCGGCGGCCCTGTTTCCTCCGCCCGGTCTCAACCCGCTCATGCTGGAGGCGATCGCGAAGGCCGGCCTCCCGCTCCCGTACCGTGGTTCATTCCTACCGCCCCGCTCACCCGTCTCCTACGATCTGCAGCGATTAAAGGAGCGCGAGGCGCTGGCCGCAAGTCTGTCACAGTTGCGACAGAACGCCACCAACGGCGGCGGCGCTGGTGGTGCTGCTGGCGGTGGCGGGGCGAACGTCCTGAACAACAACAACGCCAACATCATCAACCACAATCTGGCGCCCGGCCCGGGAGGTGGCCCTGGGGGCGGCGGTGGTGGTGGCGGCGGTGGAGTTCCGGGGGCGCACACCAAGAACAAGGATCGCTATGCGTGCAAGTTCTGCGGGAAAGTTTTCCCGCGGTCGGCGAACCTGACGCGTCACCTGCGGACGCACACCGGGGAGCAGCCGTACAAGTGCAAGTACTGCGAGCGGTCATTCAGCATCTCGTCCAACCTGCAGCGTCACGTCCGGAACATCCACAACAAGGAGCGCCCGTTCAAGTGTGCGCTCTGCGAACGGTGCTTCGGTCAGCAGACGAACCTGGACCGGCACCTGAAGAAGCACGAGGCGGACGCGGCCGGTCTGGGCCTTGGGCTGGACGAGCGACTGCGGTCTGCCCGGCGGAACTCGCGCGGAATACCGGAGGACTCGTACTTCGAGGAGATTCGCTCGTTCATGGGCAAAGTGACGCAGCTCCCGATACCGCTGCGGCTCCAGCAGCAGCAGCAGCAGCATCACCCTCCGACGGCGGTCGCTCCGACCCTCTCGAGTCCGTCCAGCGACGGGCGCTCGTACGGCCGGCGGCAGGAGCTACAGAACGATACGCACTCCTCGCGCAGCTCGTCCCCGTCGGACGAAGAACCGGTGTCGCCGGCCGCAAGCATCGGCAGCCAGCCGCAACAGGACGAGCCGATCAAGATGGAGACGAACAACAACGAGGAGGACGGTGACGGCGAACCGTTACAGGTCACCTGACGTCCCCGCGGCGGCCCCGTGTAAGATGGTTCCTTCGACACAGTATTCGCAATACTACTTCTAGTACTGGCCGCCACTAATGCAGCAAGTTGATGTACAAATAATTAATCCGTGTCACCTCGGATGCACAGCGAACCGCGGAGAGAGAGAGAGAGAGCGCAAGTACCGGCAAAGTTACGACCGATCCTAAATAGCTTCTAAGTCTTGAGGTGCCGCTCGCTGGCGTGACGAGGCGCAGGGATCAAGGGTCCATTTACCACTACTTACCACGCTAGGCCCGGCCCGGCACCTTGAGCGACTAAATAGTATTAGCGTGTTAGGATTACTGTTCTCGTTTATGCCTTCCCCTTCACTTCTACTAGCACCAGCGGAGTAGTCTCTCTTTGGAGTATTTTCAGCAGCCCAAAAGCACGTACCTTTGGTGGCTCCACAAGCACCGAAGGTCGCTCCGCTACATCGCTACATTTTACTTGCCATACCTGCTACGTTTCCGTTTTCGCTTACATTTTATTGTGTACTTTCGATCGTTTTACTTTACTTTTTACGCTTAGCCGCTTTCTGGGCTGCTCCCGGCCCCCCGAACGCTGAGGGAGCATAGCTACTTGTTAGGGGAACTACTAAAGTTAGTGCACGGAAACATGGTACTCAAAAGTAATCGTTCAACCAAAGCCAAATAAAATCTGCTCGCCTGAATTTGTAGTGAGAGAGAGAGAGAGAGAGAGATGCACACCTCGGAACACTCCGGAGGGAAGGGTTTCTTGGACTCTGAAGACGGACGTCTTGCGACGACGCGGAATTGCGTGAACAGAAACAGAGTGTTCCGCGTGGCAAGGCAAGTGTTTGTGTGAAATCGTTAAAGTATTGTTGAGTTTTAGTTCTTCTAGTGGGTAAACCGAGAGTGTTTGGGGGTTGTTTAGCGTGTAGGCCCTAGACGTTTAGGTTGTGTTGTTACTAATTAGCTAAGTGAACGCGCCCGGCAAACAAACGTCGAATAAGAAAGTAAGTCCCATTGTGCGCGTCGTGCGCTATGTCTTGAGCGCGCGAAAGACACGTTTTTATGCTGTCCATCGTTAACGGAAGCGCTCCGGTGACCATCGCGGGAACCATTTGTGTTCTAATTAAGTTCGAACAACACACACAAACACGCGCGTGCGCTGCTGGAGAAGATGGCGCGAAGTGTCCGTGCCGGCCGCAGAGCGTCTTCGCGCATAAAACCGGCACTTTTCGCGAACGGCCTCCGTGGTCCGGGGACGTGGAAAAGTGTTCGATCTCGCGGTTCGAGCAAATTAAACAAAGCACCGGTAGAAGGGAGATTGGAGGGCCGAAGATCGGCCACAGGTGTGGACAGGGAACGGGAGCATCAAACAGACATAAAACACGCGTCGTCGCTCGCTGTCGTCGCTGATCTCTCGCTGATACCGTTTCAATGTTTAGCGCTGATCGCGGCCATCGCGACAGGAAACTGGCCGGGCCGCGAGACTTGCGAAACGTTGTCAACCAGCATCTTCCTTTTTTGTTTTATTTCCTTTTGCTGCCTTTTGAATGCTCACTGCTCAACAGTAGGTCGCAGCAACCGGTGATGCTCGGCCGCTTGATCGTTGATCGCAGCCCCCCGATAGTGTGTGGCCCGCAATGATGATACGCGAAAAGCGCAACAGAGCACAAGTGTCTTCCCGCTAACCCGCAAGGGACAAAAACACTCGGTGGCTGAGAATCGGCGGTAGCCAAGAAGACAACGACGGCGACCGGCAGCCCATTAAACTAATCCGCGGCGCGTCGTCCGTCCGAACGGATGAGCTCGCGGAACCATAAAATAACTGCGATCTCTGCGCCAGCTGAGATCCGGCCTGGCTGCCCGAGGAAGATAAGATCGCGCGAACCCGGCAGCAACCCGGTTGGGTTGACGCAACCGCGCACTAGTGACACTTACCCTTACAATTAGCAACTCACAACATCGCCACGATATATTCACTGCTGTTACAAATTAGTTACCAATACAATCGTCGGAAGCGACGAAAGGATGCGTTAGCGGAGTAGATATTTTTGTTTTAAATGTACTCATAAACACTCTAAACCGATAAGAATTGCCGAAACAACAAAGTTAGATAAGCAAAAGCACCGGTGCCCCGATGCGTAGGACCCACAAAATGCGATAAAACGGAACGGAACAGCAGAGTAACGAGCACTGGACAGAACAGAGAAGCAAAGTTGTGCGGCGGTGCGACCGCGTTGTGCCTTCGAGGACCGGTGGAGTACGAGACCATGGTCCAAACTTGCGATCGTAGGGTAGTTTGTTTTATTGATTGAGAAGATTTTATCTGCTTGTTAATTGTACGATTTTTTAGTCCAAATATACACACCAAGTACCGTATGGCGACGCACCGCAACGAATGGCGACGAACCGGAAGAACCGGTCCGGCGGGCACTAGTGAATAGAGCGAGAAACCATTAATCATAGTTAAACGAAACGTTTTGTACCATACCATATACATACGCCGGCGGAGACGAACAAAAAGCCGATACACACGCAATACTCGATCGTTTCCGGTGCACCTTACTAACCGCCCAATAAAGGCAGTTCTAAACGTTATCCTTGCTGTAAAGGATACAAAACACGCAGTTCGCAATCGTTACATTGTGGTCGTGACGCGCGATTCTATTTTCGGATCCTCTGCCTTTCGGTACCACTCCCAAGACGCTTGTGCCCCTTGGGCACCCAAATTGCTAACGGCCCTTTTAAAAGGCACAACACAACGCCGATTATAACAAACACCCGACACACAATTGTTAATTGTAAGATGTTTTCTGTACATGTACTTCTAGATGTTACGGTTTTAATATGTATGTAGCGAAAAAACCAAGTGAAAAATAAATATCATGCACGATAGATGAAAACGATACTCGTGGCGCCACGGCGCGTGTCATTCGCAATTGACGACGAAATACCCCAGTGCTTGGTCATGTCGAAGTTTTATTGTAAATCATTCTACGGTACGGCCAGGATGCAGCGGTTTTCGCTTGTACGGTTGTATTAGAGTTTATTCTTTCTTGAGCACTGGGCTTGGGTGGCCTAAGTCTGCCGGAGGCGCGAAAACTGTCGATCGTTCCGCCGCCCGTTCACAATATCACAGTCTAAAATCATATTAACCTAACACGCGAGTAGCACGGAAAACACCGATAGTTGCGCCTTATTGCTGCTAATATCATTCGGGCGAGTCTTTTAAGGGTTGAATTGACAAAAGGTAATACGAATCGGTAAGAATAAACGGTAAGTAAATGCAGTCCAAAAAATGTTAATAACAAAATACATCACCATACGTAATACCATTGCGTTCGCGGGAAGAATGTTACTTAAGTTACGTTATGAAATGTTTTGTCTCTACAGTTCTCGTCTTAGTATTACTAAACCGGCTTCAACGCACTCCTGCGGCGAAGTCCGATTGAGGTTCGTGAGGCTAATGAAGGTTGGAAGAAGTGCCTCTTTTGGCACTGCGTTCCCTGCTTTGCCTCGCACACGGTTCTGTCTGTCAGCTCTCCCTTTTTCTAGTAGTTCCCAAACAATATTAGTTTAAGTAAGATTTGCTCTCATTAACTAGTGGTGAAATGGATGGTGTTCCAGCACACACCTCTCGGGTGTCTCAGCTGGAATGAAATCGTTCTGCCAAACCCCGTGCGGACCCCGATGGTTTTACTTCCACGCCACCGGAAAGAGCATCCACTTTTGCAGTTCGTTCCGGACATCGCACGGCCCTAGAAACAGCTCGTACTTGTCTTCCCCATCTTCACGCACGAGCGTCGCGCTGCGCTCCAAGCAGTCCGTCACACCGGCGCCAATGTTCTTCAGGTGGTACGTGTCCGTTTCGTAGATCCACCGTTGGTTCGGTTTCTGGCTCCCGCACGTAACCATCTTAATCTTCCGGACGCCCTCGACCAGCTCCTCGCCATCGATGGTGGTGCGACGGTACGAATCGAGACAGATGCCCTCGTCCGTCATAATGCGCCCGTAATCGTCGATCACAAACTGCTCGTCGAGCACGTTGATCAGCAGCGAGCACTTCTGCAGGAAGCACTGGCCGTACGGCTGGTTGATGGCCGCATTCGTCTTCGGTTTGTGCAGACAGAAGGGCGTATGTTTGGCCGCCTTCATCGCGTCCCCGATACGCCGCACGTTCTCG
Organism: Anopheles cruzii; assembly: GCF_943734635.1. Taxonomy (NCBI): domain Eukaryota; kingdom Metazoa; phylum Arthropoda; class Insecta; order Diptera; family Culicidae; genus Anopheles; species Anopheles cruzii. The sequence continues at coordinate 85,120,149 of NC_069145.1, forward strand.
GTGAGGTATTTGATCAGAAACTTCCACTGCAGCTCCGGGTTGAGGTGCTTGATGATCAGCGTGATCTTCTTCATCAGCGTCAGGTACTCCTGGTAGTCGAACGACGTCGTGAGGTCGATCGGCTGTATGCGGCCAAAGAATTTGTTCGGTGCGGGGAAAAAGTTTTGCGGCCAAACGCGCCTCAGATACCAATCGAACGATTTGCAGTTCAGTGACCGTTTCAACGCCAACCGGCTCGACACGTTCTAATGATGGAGAAGAGAGAGGCAGCACCATGGGAATGATAAATATGTCCGGTGTGTGGTCAATGCGAAAACGCCTTACCAAACTTTTAAACTCCTCCGTTCCTTTGTTGAATTTGAAGAAAAACTTGGCCCAATCGTCCATCCAAACGAGCGCCACGCGGGCAAGGTTTTCGTTCAGAATCTGTAACGCAAAGGAAGTGAGTCTTCTCGAGAGTTCTTATGTGGCCCCTTCGCCAATACTTACCCCGGTAACACCACCCGGGAACGTGTACGGGGAACTCTTCCGAAATAGGTGGCCTACGTGCGAACAGGGCGCGATTTCGATCTCGCCGCCACACTGCCACACGCGGAACGACATTTCCAGATTGTCGCCACCCCAAATCTTGAGCCGCTCGTCGTACGCCCCGATATCGAAAAAGTACTTCCGATCGATCGTAAACAATCCGCCGGCCATCGCCGGCGTCTTGAAGGGGGTCGTAGTGTCCTTCCGCCGTTCTGCCAGCTCTTCATCGCTCAGTGTGTACCAGCGAAAGTGCAGCGGCCAATTGAACGCTCCCCAGTGGAACTCGAAGCTTTTGATGTACGAAAAGTTATCGTCCGAAATGATGTCAATCACCGGGCAGACCACCTTCTTCGGGTTCTCCTGCACGCGGGCCAGCAGCGGTTCCAGCCATCCCGGTGAACACTCGCAGTGTGCATCGAGAAACGTGAGCGTGTCACCGGTGGCCATCCGTGCTCCGAGTAGCCGGGCCGCCACAAGCCCTTCCCGTTGACCGAGGCGCAAAATGGTCACCGAAATGGGCAGCTTTTGGACGTAGTTGTCAAGCTCGCGCTTCAAAAACCGCCGATCGCTCGCATCGTCCACCAGCAGGATCTCCCGGATGAGCCCCTTCGGAGAGCGATTGATGGCACTCCACACCGTGCGCAACAGCACCGACCAGGCCTCGTTGTGAAAGACGATAATGATGGAAGTGGTTGGCAGCTTCGAAGGGTACTGCTTGGCGGAACACTTTGCCTTGCGCACATCAGGCAGACTACGGTTCAGGGCGATCCGATCGCTTGCGAGGAGATTGTAGCGATTGATCTGAAACAGTTGCTGCATTCGCAACAGATCTTTCGCCTGTATCACCACCGGGTCACC
>NC_069145.1:85121659-85161659 GCF_943734635.1 Anopheles cruzii
AAAGAAATAAAGACTATTTTTGCACAGGTTTACGGACATATTAAAGTTTAGTAGCGGTGATGATGATTATTAAAGGTGAGTTGCGGGCGAAGTGCCTGAGGAGTGCGGATTAATGTTTCAATTCATTGCAGGAACATGCGGGAATCTTAGCTGCCACGCCTGCCATATGTGCACAGCGGTGGCCAACTTTACATCAACAGGCCATCAGAACTTTGGCATATGCGACGTCCCAGCACCTCAACGAACCGACACTGCATTCCGCAATCGTGAATACGAAAGCACCATTTGAGAGCGTCCGACAAATAATAGGTACACCCTTAGAATTTTTGAAACGATATTGTTCGGCAGGTGCCAGTGGGAGTGCTCCATCTAATCCACTCGGGCGCGGTAAAGTCATATTTTGAAGGAGTAGAAGCAAAGTATGGATCGAGCATATTCGCAGGACTTGAACAATTAGTCCAAACTGGGGACTGTTTAGCACAGATTATGGAGCAATCTAGCCAAACAGGCACCACACAACAAAGCGGAAGGTGCGATGAACTCTGGCATTTTACCATTCGTTCAACGCAGCCATGCGCCTGTCCAAAAAGCTGTATGCGAACCACGCCGCCAAAAACGCGTCTACCGTACGGGTCCGCTGCTACGTCATTCCATTCAAGCGACCAAGCCCAACTTGACCGGCTCCAGCTGCGAGGGCCCCGGATGAACGATGAACTCCGCGCGAAACGCTGGAACCCAGCGGTCCTGCGTGGTTCATCCTGCGAAAACATTTTCCGGACCTGTTTTCCACTATGGACTAATGGCGTTCAGACGCGTTCCCTTTGCCGGGAACAATGCTCTCGCCGCACGTTTGGTTCGCCGGTGTATGGGTGCGCCTGGTATCTGGTATCCGGCGGCGGCGTGTCAACAGAACCGTGGCCCGCGCGCCTACGTCATTCGACGTTTGCCCGCTGCCGCCGAAAGACGCGAAAAGTGCCATTTACTGCGAAGCCTAGTCCTGGTGTTTGGTGTCCTTGCGTGCGTGCGTGCGTGCGAACTCGTGTGTGTGTGTGTGTGTCTGCGAAAGTTGTTATTGTTGTCGTTGACCCACCCACCGCCGCACGCCCCGGAGTCGCATCTTCATCGCAGCGGGACTCGTTCGGAAGCAAAAGCGCAAAAACCGTTCGACTTCGTTTATTTGGCGCGTGCCGTGGTGCTGTGTCTCAGACACAGTTGGTGACGCCACGCCATTGGCCACGTTTTTCTCGGGAATTGTTTATCGGATGCCGCCAGCCCAGGCCGGAGAGAGAGAGAGCGAGAGTGTTGCTTATCTCAGTCGAACCGTGGTGCAGATCACATGGTCCCCAGTTGTTGGCGTATTTCATCGACGCGCAAAAAGTCTAGCTAGGGTAGCAGTGGACAGTAGAAGCGCTACCCTTGCGCGGGCAGAGTGAGTTTTGATCGGAAAAGTTTTCGTCGCTGCGGGCGCTGCTGGAAGTCACAGTTGTCCGAGTGACGCCGCCGTGCCTTTAGTTTAATTAAGTTTACTGTCAGCCCCGGTGACGCATCGTTGTCGTTTGCGGCGTGATAAATTGTAGTTCACTGGCAGCATCCACCCCCAGCATCATCGGTGCCCGTCCGCAGCAACAGCAGGCGCGGCAGCACCCGTTACTGGTCGAAGGGGTTGCATCGGTGTTGCATCACGTTGCACTCCGAACGGAACCGCGCGCACCGGGCGGTGTGCATCATCGCCACACACACCGTCCATCACAGCCGGCAGCCGCCAGTAGCGTAAGTAGTAGTAGTAGTAGTACCTGGCGTGTCTATATTTAAATCCATACTCGAGCGCTTCAATTTGCATTCATCTGGCGACCTATCTGGCGGCGGGCATGAGGTGTGCAGTTGCAGCACCACGACCAAAGACACCGATTGCGTGCGGCAAGCAGCGACACGGAGCGCGTTCCGTTTACGACGCAGTAAAAGTTCACGGTCAAAGAGGGTATTCGGTCCAATTCTGGGCGGTGCGCTGTGGCTTGTTTTTTGGCCCCGCCGAGCACCAGCCAAAGCAAGCGACAGATTTTCCCTACCCGTCTCGTGTTGAGGGTTTTCTTTTCGCCCGGTCTTTTCGCAAATCCCCGCCGTGGTGCTCACGTGGGCAGACTTAGCGGGCGAGCAAGACATCAACTTCAATCACTGTACCGCGCGGCGTGACACGCTTTTTTCTTCGGAGCCGGAGTAAGCCGCCTGGACCCATGTGGAGCGCCGGTCGTTGCCAATGGCAGCAGACATGACGGGTCCGGCCACCGGCATCCGGAACCGGGAAGCCGTCCGCCAAAGGATGATTAATGGTGTGGGGGCATTTTCCGGCGGGAACCAAGTGCCGGATGCCGGAGACAGCGGAGCCGCGCGTTCATGAAACATTTTGGGCATTTCAAGAAAGCCTCGGGAAGCGAATGACGCGTATGTGGGCGGTCTGGCCGGATTTTCTGTGGCGTTTTTCTTGTGGATACGCGCACGGTGATGAGGGTTGCCCGGGGGCCTTCCGGGGAAAAGCCCCGCCGGCTTCGGTTGTCTGCTGTCTGGGGAATGAAAAATGAATCTCGATGACCCCGAACACCGAACAGGGGAGTAGCTTAAAATGTGATTTGTAATACGCATACGGTTTTGTGTAATGCCGGCACCCGAAGCATCACGTGTGTGAGACTCTTTTTTATATGAAAAGGAAAATGATTTTTCCTTTGTATCGCGAGACCAGCATTGAACATCGGGTGAAAAATCTCATTCGACTATGCTTTTGCTCGATCCATTCCTCGACACTGATAAGCGATACAGCGCTTCCACCGATTCGGAATGGCTTTTCACGTCGCGGGGTGGCCGTGGGACCATTCGAAAACTTTTTGGCTCGGCCAGCAAAGTTCTTACAACTGTCGTAAGAACTACTGTCGTCCTACTGCTGGCACACGGAGTCAGCATTCGGCCGGTACTTATGAATAAATATCATGCTACACGGCCCCTACCGGCTAACTAATGATGGAATATAAAATCCTTCATTCATTTATTATGTATTCAACTTCTCTACACCGTGCGGCACAGGTTAGTGGAAATAAAACTAACGTCCAACTGGGAATGGGATCGGCTTACCCGGGAGGGGGCTGAGGTACCACTGCAACGACGGAGGGTGGCACTCACCGGGAGGCTTCGAGCTTATGCTACGGAACTATGCTGCCCATTTATCCAACCCGTTCCGTCGGCAGTCCGGCGCAACTTCAAATACACTCAATGCTTATTTATCGGCCGTTATTCAGGAGCATCATTTCGCGTTTCGCAAAAGTGGTAAATAAACAATAATCCCACAACCAGTGCCAGTGCCGAGTGTGCTTGACCCAGCAGGAGGCTTGCTGAGCTGAGCCCAGTAATGGAACTGCAGTTTAATTCCGCAATAACGAATTCCGCAAGGTTTTCGATCATTGGATAAAGTGGTACTGATCCAATCACATCACACACTCCCGCGCATACGATGTGTTAAATTTGATCGGTTTCAAAAGTTTAAATAAATTCGAACAAGGCATGGAACGCATATAATTTTTCTGCTCTGTGTTGCGTAATTCTTTTCGTAAAGCCTCCTATCGAAGCCTCGACTGCTGAGCAAAGCCCACACGGAGACGTCAGGACGTCATCCTCTTTTCCGGTGCTTCACTCTAATTTGCAACCCCTAGCGGAAGCCATTTGGCCCAATTCAATTCAATATACAGGGCCCACGGGTCACGGGCACCGGGAGATGCGATGCAACTTTATGTAATTCGTTTGTGCGTGTGAAGTGATTGTGAACGAAAGACCCCCGGGAAGGGTCTCCGGTTGTGCTTTCGTCCTTCGTCGTCTGGCTGGAAGAGAACGACCATTCCAGATTCCATCTCGTCAACACCACCCGGGCATTCCTGGGGAATCCAATTTCGGCTACCAGCGACCGGCAAAAGCTCGCTTCGCTTCTAATGAGCATCACAGGGACGGGCGTTTCTGGCGTTCCGCGTTCCACTGCGACTCGACTTTGTTGGCCGAGCGCCGCCGTTGTGCTTTTCTGGAGGAACCCGCGTATCCGTTTCGTCGTCTTCGTTCCGGTTCGGTGGTTACGCCGAAGACGGACGAACGCCCGGGACCAGTTTTAACAAATGAAGCGTGACAATATCATCATTATCATCTTCGCGCAACCAAAGACTGTCGGTCCCAAGAGGCAGAAGACGCCTGCCGAGGACTGCTGCTGCTGGTCGTCGTACGCCAGAGGACGGTTGTTGGAGTGGGTCCTAAAGGTCGACGGCCGTTTTTGGTGACGATGAAATGAAAAGTCATTTTCAATTCGCTCCCACGATAGATGGAACAAACAGGGAAAAACAAAAATCGCTTCGACGGTGGAAAATTATTTTGCCCTCGGCCGATGTCGACATTTGGACGGAAACAATCTGATTAAGGCGACTCGAGTAAAACGATAAAATGGGACTAAATTAAATAGCGGATTGTGTTTGCTACTTTCGCTGTACGCAAAATTCCAATTCTCATTTAATGAGGCAATCTAAAGTTTCTGAAGAGTATTTTTATACATACATTTTTTATATAAGGCTGGCTAAAAAGTAATCCATTATTTTTGGGTGAGATTCAAAACATTATTTAAGATACTTCCGATGGTCCGATTTACCTCAAATATGTACCGTTTTGTTGGAAAATTTGTTGTCTTTTCAAAGATAGGCTTATCATGACTCTTTTGTAAAAGACCTAGTCGTTATTGGCGAAAAACTGGAGCAATCCAATTTCACAATCCTTTTTTGATCGCAGTTTTTCATCACTTAGGAAATTTTTTATTGCGCGAAAAAGGTGCCAATCGCTTAGTGCAAGGTCTGGACTATACTGTGGATGCATTAAAACAACCCAAACAAACTCCCGGACTTTCTGGTGAGTCACTAAAGACGTGCGTGACATTTCGTTTTTCTGATGGAACACAGCACCTCTTCTGTTGGCCGATTCTGGTCGTTTCTGGTCAATTGTTAGCTTCCAACCGTGCAGTTGTTGACAGTAGAGGTCTGAATTTAGTGTTTAGCTACGCGGAAGCAACTCATAATAAACCGGTCCTTCCGAATCCCACCATATACCCGGTAGAACCTTCCTAGCCGTTTTTCCTGGTTTAGCCACCGGATAAGCTGCTTTACCACGCTTAGACCACGACCGATTTCACACAATATTGTCGTAAGTGACCCATTTCTCATCCCCAGTACCCATCCGTTTAAGAAATTGGTCGATTTCGTTCCGTTGAGCCAAAACTGTGCAAATGGCCATCATGTTTTTTATGTAAATAGGGTGGCGCCCAAACATCGAGCTTCTTTGTGAATCCAGCTTTGCGCAAATGGCTTTAAGCTGTTCGATGATTGATCTTTAGCTCCTGGCCGATGCTCTGATTACTAACATGCCGATCTACTTTGATTATTTCTGTGATTTTATCGACATTTTCGATGACGTGTCTGCCTAGGCTTTAACATCAAAAATAACTGAAACGTGTCAACGAAACCAAAATTTCACCCAGCTAGCTGTTAGAGTATCGGCACCATGAACACCATGCGAAATTTCAGTGGCCTAGCTTGAGTTTTCACCTTTATCGGACAAAAAATGTAAAATGTACCGAATTTTCTTCGCGTTGACCTCCATTGTTAACACCCTGTAACTCACAAACGAATAGAACAAACAAAGAACAATGAAAGCATTTTTTTAAGTGTAAAGTATCAGCTTTAAAACGAGCCTAAATTTGAAACTGTACGATAAATACTTCACAAGATATCGATCACTAAAGGCATCTACCGAAAAAATAATGGATTACTTTTTAGCCAACCTGATATATTCAGCATAGGGTTGAAAGGCTCACAAAAATTGTCGTACCAAAATCGTTGATGCGATTACTAATGGGACCATATTTTAAAGAAATTAGGGAACACTATTCATCATCGACACCGACACTGGGACACTGGGCTTTCTATTTTAAAACTTGATTGAAGTCGCACGAGGAATAATAAACCATAACACAAACAACAGACGACCGTAGCACCTTCCCGTACGCCAAGCGAACGTTGGTTTAGTCATTCGGAAAACTGTCGGCAAAAGAAAACACGGCCGTTTTGCATCTCACCGCACATTGGCTCACGGCGCGCCGCGCGTGACGCATCCCTCACGGAAACCAACAAGTGAGCTACACATACACACACACACACGCCCACATGGTACCGTTCCGTGCGAAATGGAAAATGAAAAGTCAGCCGATGTGGAAAATCGTTCCGATCCCCAGCACGGCGGCGGCGGCGTGGTTTGTTTTCGTTTGTCATTTTGCGGGAGAAGATCGACGTGAGCGTGAGGAAAAGCGGCAAAATCAAACTCACCCGTGGTTCGATGCTCTCCGCCCGACGGACGGCCGGGCGCGCGCCGGCTTCTCGGCGCGACGTTGGCGCTGTGAGTAAGCAACCCCAACCCACGCCAACCCCTCTGGCTCCGGCTGGGATGCATTTTGTTTTCCTCGGCCACCTCGAAGACCGCGCGCGGGGTGGTTAGTTGAGCTCGAACCGTGACTCGGAACGGTTGCAGCGCACGTGCCGGAATCCGTTGAAGGTTTTCGCAATATTCGCCAGATTCGCCGAGTGCCTCGATCTCGTGTGTGTTTTTGCGCATCGAACGCAAACGTTTGCCAAGAATTTAAAGATGTTAAACACCCGTCGGGCAGTGCTGCGTTGTTTGTTCTAATTGCGTCACGTAGAAAATTGGTCACGGCTAGTCGGTCACAGTCGGTTATTCCTGCGGGCATTTCAAAGTGGAACCGTACTACGAAATACTAGGGCATCCGAATCGAACCAGTTGGAAAGCGCAAAATTATTAAAAGGAAAACGAAAAGTGAAATCAAGCGTTGAAACGGAAAACGAGGTTCGATCGCCACAATAATTAGCAAAAGCGGACCAGCGGTGTGGGGCAACCCATTGGACGGAAGTCCGTAATCGTAACGGAATCATCGTAGCCGCGTTCGGTGCCGTGATCGATTAAACAAACGTCCAGCGCAACAGACACCACCAGCACAGCAATGTCCTGGCGATACGCGGTATGTGTTTGAAGTTGAACCACAACTTTCGAGCGGGTTTCGGGAAGCGGCTGTTTGTGGTTTGGCCAAACGGAGACCTCTAAAGTTTGGGTGGAACATTCAGAGAGCGTTTTTTGAGGGTGGGCTGAGTTGGTGAACTATTTTCTGAGCCCTGCGTTGGACTCTTTCTTTCTGCGAATGGCAGAATGTGTTTCGAACTTTTGAAACCTTATTCATTACATTATATTACAGCCTGTGTAAAGAAACATTGTAGCAAAAGCCACTAAAATTAGCTTCTCGATAGACCGAGATCTGTTTACCCCGTTACGAGGGAGATACAAAGACGAGGCACTCCTATCTTTAACCATGATTAAGCGACCGATCCCGGAGGGCGGACTTCATCGTATTGTTCCGACAGAATCGGTCACAATCTTCACTCGCTGATTAATCGAACTTGATTGGTGCAACAAAATGTGGTCTGCCAGTGCCCGAAATATATATCCACTTCCGTCACAGTGCCGCCGACCGGAACAATGGCTTTGTGTCTCCGATTGACGGTGCTCTATTGCGCGGCCACACATCGGGGTGGTGCGGATGCTGTCATTGTTCGTGCTCTCGGTGATCCGGCACATCTTCACCACAACGCCGCGGCCGACGGTGACCAGCGATGACATGCGTTCTAACACAACGGGCTTCTGGGGATAGAATTTGGATTTCCGCCACCATTGTTATGCTGCTGCCCGATGGGTGGTGGGTGGAACCACCCACCGATTGGATGAGTGGCCAATTTCGAGCGGACCGCCCCGGAGAGACGGTGCCGTGTGAATCGACGGAAATAGACAAGCGATCGAGGCTGATGATGGTGTTCCGAAGTGTAATGGAACCTCTAAACTCTCGAGCACCGAGCATTATTGGCACGGCATTGGCGGGAACCAATCTTGATCGGTTTGGCATCTAACCGGCTAAAACCGGCCTCTCAGCTGTGGATGGCTCTCTTCGTTTGATTGCTCAAATCAGCGAATTTTTAGTGGGCCTTTTTTTCCAATCATCACTTCACTTCACTTCCTAAATTAGCTTTCAGCAACGGTCCGCGTAAGGCGATTGTGCAAAATGTTCTACCTGGGGGTGAACATACAAATGCTGCCGCAAACCACTTCGGGTTCCGGTTCCGGGCTGTCTGCTTTTAGCGCCGGCTAACCCAAGCCACCCACAGTCGCCGGTGCCCTTTTCAGGCATAACGCAAACAAACTCTAATTATACCCATTATCACCGTCGGCAAGCCGACGAGGCGTAGACCGCCGCCCGGAATGGGCCCCGGTGGAGGGTCACAAGACTCATGTCGGATTCACGACCGTGCTGACCGTGAATGGTCGTCGGGTGAACTGACCACTTCGAAATGCCATTTTTAGACGCCACGCGTCGTTGACAAACGATCCATCAGCAGGTTGTGGTCGGTCAGTGGGGCGGGTTGTCGGGTGTGGTCACCGGAAATATTGCAGTGGGGTAGTGGGCGCCGGGATCTTATGCCCCCTCACGGGCGTTTGAACTTTGTACGGAGTACGAGAATGCAAATGCATGGCTTGCAATTGCATCGTCGCCGACGCCAGCGACCTTTGCTCGAAGCTCACCTTCTCGTAGAGTGTAGAGCGACCCAAACCCGGCGCAAGGAAGAAGCGCCCAGAAGTTGTGTGATTCTATTCCGAGACCTTTACACAGACCGGGACCCCAATTTATCGTCCCATTAATGTGTGTTGTAAAATTAGCAACATCATGTAATGGCGTGTGGTGCTTTTATGGGACGTGCATTAAATTACCGCGCCATCGCTCTTCGTCGTAGCATAATTTGAAGTTCGCCCGAACACACGGGCAATCCACCTTTTCTTTTTGTCTCAAACTTGGACAGGGTCCAGCAGATTTATCGGTCTACAGGCTTACTGTCTTACGGCTGCATATGCAGAGTCTTTAAAATGAATAATTTTTACGAAGAAGGCAAACGAAAAGAATATTATTTATACACAGTGAGGTGTAGTATGCACAAATGTCTTAAAATAGAAGTAACCGATGCCGTTCGGGTCTCGGCTTCGGGGTTATGCACCACCGCATCCTATCGAAACCCATCTGCTCCGATGGTGCACATCCTCCGCCCAGGAGGACTTTCACTTTCGGTTCACGCAAAGTTTATCCATAAATCCCACCGATGGCCCCGTATGTTTATGGCCATATCCGACCGTTGGCCACGAGAGCGGTGATATGTATATTCGCACCTATTACTCACCCGAACGCCGACGCCGTACCAGGAAGACCCAAACGTACCCGAAGTGGCCAAAGCCCGGCGTATAAATATTAACAACGGAACAATAACATTAACGCGCTGGTGCACGGCACGCTTCGAGTGGCTAAAATAGACCGCCACCGTTCCGGCGGCCGTTTTCCTACCCGATTTGTTGATATTTATTTCACCTCTCTCGTATTGCTTTGGTTGGCCCAAAACTCGCATAAAACCGCGCGAATGACCGGCAGCTGGTATTGGTAGGCTCGGGAGGGTCAAATCGGGCCGTCGGGTGCTCGGGGAGCGACAAACGAAAGTATCACTTGCAATTTGCACCACACTCGACCGATCGAGACCATAACGGTGACGGTGGTGGGCGAAGATGATGATGATGGGTGGGTGATACGCTCTCTGGCCAGAGGACCGCAATTTAAATCAACACTTGTTAGCCTGATTGAGATAACCGTAACTGGGGGTTTATGTCCTTTTAATGGTTCTGTTGAAGTAACTCAAACAAAGCCGTAATTCGGTGTGACGTTTACCGTTCATCGCGCATAAAATTGTGCTTCTAATTTCGTCGTAATTTCGACACCGCATCGTTGTCGATGACATGAATCACCGCTTACTAACAATAAATTGGGCACCTCCACCTCGGGCACACGTGAGCCACTAGGCGTCTCCATGCCCTAGTGTTCCGCGTCGAATAAAATATTCATTTTAACGACGAGTTTCGGTAAGTTTGCAATAAATCAAATAGACCGTTCTTCCCGGAAATGAACGATCGGTTTTTATCACCGTTGGGCTGAGCAATTTATCGTTTAATTTTGCTCAAATCCATTAATTTCCCGTGACACCGTTATGCCCTTACTACACGCGGGCCGTGCCGGGATCTCTCTCTCGCTCTATCTGCCGATTGGGGAATAGCAATGCGACACGTGTCACGGGGCTCCACCCCGATTGCTCTGCTGGACTTCCGGCGGAACGACAGTCGTTAAAAGCCCACAGAGCCGGTGCGACCGGGAAGGATCAATATTTCTTCTCGTCATCCGCAACATCCGCCCCACGAGGGTCCTCCACTCGGGAATCATCATGCGGCCAAGAGACGCTTCCTGTGAAGCATGATAGATAGAGAGCAATAAGGAAAATATAACGAATGATTGGTGGGGGCTGTGAGGACTTCGTCCAGAGTTCCGGTGACAGGCTACCTGACCTTAAGCGAGCAGAGGATGCGCACCGCAAGGGCACCAAACCGGGACCGGGCTTTTATTTCCTGGAACTAGGTTTCAATGTACAACGTTTACCCAAGCAAGAGCAATCTACCGAAAATGGTAGTCGGTTTCTGGTAACTATCTTCAATTAGCCACCGACGGTTTGTCCAATCTTCATGGACCAATTAGTCCAGTTGGTCAAGTGATGCACTTTCGTCGAGTGTTGGTTCTTGAACCGATATTTGGCCGAGTGAACGTTGCGTTCGCTTACCAACACGTGTTACTGGTTGTGATTGGATGCATTGTTTTAATGACTACAATTAAACTTGCTCGATGTTTTCCTACGATGAGTATTGAAACATTCGAAACCCACGGAACAGCTGGTTTGCAAGGACCGAGGCGAAAGGCACTCGTCGGTGCCAGAAGTGCCTGCGGTATATGCCACGCCGCTCATTGAAATACGAAGCGGTGCCTCGCGAGCTTCATCATCTCGCCACACCACTGAAAGTTAATTATAATCCATCCACGACGATGAGGAGTGTGGCGAAAGACGAGAACCGGCACCGAGGTACCCTTGCTCCGTTATGCTCCATTTCGGCCGGCGGATACCAGCATTCCTGCGTGAAGTTTGGCACATTTACACAGACGGCCGGTGGAATACTATTTTTAACGCTTCCACGGCCACCGACCAACCAAAAACCGCGGCGCTCGAGCTGAAGCACCGCCGAGGCAACATTTGGGTTGCCCCGGGGCGGCGATGAGCGATGGGCGTTGAAAAGCGTGGCGCAACACTCCGAAGCGGCACCGATCATGACATTGGAATGCTGGACACAGCGCTGTAGCGCTGCGCCGAACAGTAGAACCGCGCCGCGTGCGGCTTAGCCTTGACTCGCTGAGTCCTGCGTGGTGAGTTTTACGACTTTCGATTTAAGACCCCCGGCCCGAGACTTGACTTTAGAGTGGGTTCATCCTTTCGCGGTTTATAGCGTTGTTCGGGATTTCAACATGTGGCTCATAAATCTAACTTATGGTGTTTGAGAGCCGCCCTTTTTGTGGTGTTGGGTTCACAGATTTTAATAATGTTTACAATATCATGATTGTTTTGCGAAAACAAGGATACTGCGATTTGTAAAATTTTATCGTTGTACAAATGTCTTAAAAAATTGTTCACTTGGGATTTTCCTGCTCATCTGTACGATATCGAAACCTCGCCGAAGGTCGATCGATTGTTTACGGCCCCCGAAGGATTATCATAATTGTATCTCATCTCCATTTCCGGCGTTTGTGTGGCACATTGCGGTTGAATGCATTTTCCCATCAACAGCGGCAACTCGATAAGTGAACGGCACGAGCTTCCGGGTCCACGGTGCACGGTGCGTAATAAACCCGCCGTAACATCAATAATTACATGATCCAGTAGCGGGACACACACGCGCCGAGTGCTTCACCGAAGACTACAGTAATCAATTATAATCCAATTAAAGCAACCTTCGGCCACAAGTTCGATCGGCCGGTGTTGGCACCACACCGCAGTCGACCACGTGGTTGTGTGAGGTACAGGAAGGAAGGACGTGAACTAATTAGTTCCATCACCTTCGGCCCGGGGTGTACCGGGTGGCAACCCGCTTAGGGCCGTATTTCAGCGCCCTTCGAAGCTTATTTATTGCCCCGAACTGGAGTGATACGAGACCCACTGCCGCCCTGGCCGGACGATGTTGGCCGCAGATTGGCCAATCCGTCAACCTTTGCCACTCCGAGCCCCGAGTATTGCGCTTATCTTGGGCCCTTTGATAGGGTTTACCCGTTATCGATTATTTCAGATTTAAATAACGCTCCCCCCGCGCGAGGGAACCTTGCCGAGTATGGTCAATTTGAGCTTCGGGTGTGTGTGTCCATCAATCTCGAAATGCCTATTTACGGACGCCGTATTTATTATTTGCATCGCACCACACTCGCCGCATGCGGGTTCTCCTGAAATGTGTGTTCACTCAAGCATCAAGTCAAGTCCATTATTCGCACAATATTTGTCGCGAACGCCCATTGTGCCCCGGGCACGTGTACAGTGCCCCTGGGAGGCCCATCACGATATATTGCGTTTTTGGTTTCCGCCCGTGCTGCACGTGCACTGGTTGGTATGTTTACGGCGCTCCAACTATTCTCCCACCGGAAGTGGATTAATGAGCATTAGGTTCAACTCTCTGGAATTGGACTCGGTTTTTGTTTCATATTTGTCACAGGGCCCAAAAGGGCTAATTAATGACTGCTTAGAAAACCTTGAACATGCCAAACTCTCTGCCGTCGACATACTTTGCCAAATTGTTTCGTGCCCCCGGCGGGCTCATTATTTTGCCACCCGGTGTAGGGGCGTTACGCTCGGCGTTACTATGTCCGCCTTGCTTGGGGAACGGTTCGGAAAGTGGAACGAGAATCGGTCGGTAGCCGTCGTCGTCAATCTGCCCCGGCTCACACGTTGAATGAGCTGTCGCATTCGATGACCCGACCCGAGCGCGGCGCAATGCCGTGCCGTGCCGCCATCGACACACGGACTTCCGGCTGACCTTGTCCCAATAATTTTCCCCATTTCTAATCAACCCTGACTTCAGGTGACTTCGTGGGGTGAACTTTTCCTGCTAACCGGTGTGTGAGGGAAGGGTGTACGCAAAACAACGGCAACTTGGCCATCGGTGAGGGCCAAGCGTTAATCGCTCGAGCGGGGAAAACTGGAGTAGCGCGACGCTACGGGAAAAACTGTTTGCTCAACGAAAAGGGAGGATAGACCTTCAACGCTGGAGGGGCTAGCGTTTGCTCCGCGCGCTGAACCCACCCTGGTACATACTTCACACACGCCAGTGGAGGTCAGTCTGTCATAATTCCGCCATTCTGGGGGAGCCAGCCAGCTACTCAGGGAGGTTGGCGAGGGTAAGCGAACTTACTTGAGACTTGTTTTATTGGATTTTTCGCACTCGTTTTGTGGTGCTCACCGGCAGGAGCGCACACAAATCTGCTGTGGAAGCAGAATAAACAGCAAAACGGTTTCATGTTTTCCCCGGAGGGGTGCCCCGTTCACTCCCCTCGTGTAGTGTTTACTACGGCATCGGATTCCGGGTGGGTGGTGGGAAAAGTGGGGCCACTAGAAAAGGACCAGCTTTTCGCAACATCTTAATTGCTTTCATTTACGGGGAACTTTTTGTACGAACGTTTAGTGATTTTGCGTCGTAACGCGTGCCTAATCGGTGCTGCGTTGTTCCGATGTCCCGTACCCATAAATATGGCGTAGTAGGCGGCATAAATGAATAAACTTTACCAATGTGCGACTGTCTGCAGTTTGTGAGGTTAGTTTCAGTTGCGCCCCAGCTCAGAGGGTACTAGTAACGATGGCAACAGACACGTACACTTCCCGCAGCCAGCTTTTTAATAATTATGGACATCGTAGACACGCGTCGACGAAGCGCCATTGGCCATAAGTCAGAGAGGGTTGGAAAGAACGCTACTCAACCCGTGTGCAGCTCTGGATAGGTTAATAAACCGGCCGCCGGACACTCAACGAAATTAGGTCCGACCTTGAACCGGGGCTTTTCCGGCCTCAGTCGGAATACGTACTCGGCAGAGGAGTTCCTGGCTTTGGGTGACGTAGTTTTGGACGCTTGGCTAATTTCTTTCACCGAATGAAACCTCCGTTAAGTCCTTGGGCTTGGCCGGTACAATTCCGTAAGTAAGCCAGCGCTGAAGGTCACAACCCGCTTACTTTCACTGGAGTAACTGGAGAACTCCAGAAGAACTTTACTACGTTCTGTGAGTGTGTGTTTGGGGGTTGAGTGTACGATTGTGAATAAATTACGCATTTCGATTTTGGGCTCCCAGTTCCTCGATTGAACGTCGAGGCACGTAGCGACCCTGTTGGCGCCAACCGACGAAGGCGACGTGTCAAGCGCTGGTGGAAGCAACTGGGAACCTGCGGTGTCAGTCGCGTTGACAAGATAATTTTGTAGTGGCCCCCTTCAAACAGAGCTGCTGTGTCGTCAACCCTCATTAAGATGGCCAGCAAGTCGTCCCCACAAAGGCAAGGTCAGTCGAGGGTTCTGCGAACCCGTTAAAATAATTCCATCGGTCAGAAGAAATGCCAATGTCCGGTGGCCAACCCCAAAACCGGGGCAGATAATTAAGAACGCGGGGTCTCAAGTTGAAAGGAGGTTCGGTCCCATAATTTATCGTTATCTCCTAAAATAGCGTGAAGCATAAGCAAGATCTCTGGCGGTGGTCCAACAATGCTTGGTGAGCGAACCGGCGAAGTCCTTTTCATGAAGTTCTCCGAGCAACCGAAAAGCTTAATTCAATCACGTTCCCTTCTGCGGGCGCAATGGACGCCTCCGCCGTGCTGCCATTCATCGGTTTTGAATAGTTTACGATAAGTTCCAGTCCCGAAACCCCAGCTCCACCTCCGGTGGGTGAGATCAACCCGTACAATGGGGCCTGGGTGTAAAAAATCGGGTCACGCCGAGCTGTGAATAATGGAAAGCACCGGAAAGCGGGCATCAAAAGGCTTACACCGTTCAGTGAGCCTGTAAAGAGGGTGTCCTTTGTCGTGCGGTCCCGGTGACGATGCGTGTGTTCGTATCATTACACACCCCGCCCGTGATATCGGCGCGCTGTTCGTCGATCGTCGACCCCACGGAGAATGTCCCGATGCACACGCGGACTCGACCGGAACCGTCGGAAAAATCCGCGGCCGTCGTCGATTTGTTTGTATTATTCATCGGAACGAGAATCTGCCCCACCGCTTTGGGGTTGGTTGGGGTCTCATAGGGCCCGAGGAGGAGCCAGCAGTCGTGTTGTGTCTTGCTTCCTGTATCGAACCGAATCGAAATGCGCTGGGGCGTGTCCCCGAGGTGTCGGCGGGCTGGAGGATCTTTTGAGGACACGAACATAACGATCCGCATTTGAATACCGAGCAGTCCTTTGTTACCTGTGGGCCAGAAAGCGAGAAGGGAGATAGAGAGAGAGAAACAGAGAGAGGACGAATGGTGCTTGGGCCCTACTGGAACCCTTCGCTCAGTCACGGTGGCCAGTCATTCTGTTCCGTGACTCTGGTGCGAACTGTCGCATAGCGTGTGAGAGGTCCTTGGCGGGCCAGGAGCTCCTAACGAATCCTAGAACGAAGCAAAGAGGTTCTCGACCTTTCCACAGTGCACAGTGAAACTTGTTATCGTTTGTGTGTTGGTGATAAGGAGCGGCCGCGGTGTTTCAGTTGCCTTTGCCGAGTGGTCCTTCGAGGAGTGTGAGCACGAATAGTACACGTAACGGACTGGTGACACCAACCATAATGGCCAAAACGATTAAAAAGGTGAAAAACTTCGTCGCCGTCGTTCGATTTAATGTTTGGTGGGCCTTCTTCAAGGGCGTGATGTTTTTTCGGTATTCGACAAGGGCTTCAAGATTCGAGATTCGCTTCGCTAGGTCATTTTCCCCGATGGATCAAACGCCCGACAAGGCTTTCCATCATCCATCGGTATCGATTCGTCTGAGTTGAGTGTTGGTATCTACGAAACGGCATACCCTATCATCATTCACCAGTCGTCCTGATCGAACCCTGGGCGCTTTTCCCAACCGTCACGACGGTTCCTTCGTTTGCCATTCAAACACCCGTGCGGGCCAGGTTTGGGTGTTCGCGCGCGCTTCGTAGGACTGCCGGGGTGATGTGTATCCATCATGGTAATGGATTAGTTTTGTCATGTTTATCGATGAAATGACAACGAACAATATACTGATAGCGCCTGGAAACAAAGCGCCTGGCACCGTGTCCATGTGTTTGTTTGTGTGCATCTGATTGCTGTGCTTAGTTGGATCGGAACGGCGGGTGCCTTTTATGGCGTACCGACGGCACGTGGCAGCTTGCCCCGACGAGATAGACACTGGCGCGCAGTTCGGACGCGACTACAAATAAATAAATACCACCGTAGTGTGTGATCAACTCGACAGCATTATCAGGGTTTTATGGAGCGCTGCAAACCGTGTAGCTGTGGCCCCCGGAACTACCTTCTCGAGGCGGTGGGATGAACGTGAAAGCGCTAATCGATTATGACGGCTGTGGGGCCGAGGCGCCTCCCGTCGGGACTCCCCCACACTCTAACCTTTCTAACCCGCTGCCTTTTTTGATGATTCACTCGGCTGGGTAACACTTTCGGTTCAGGTTTTCCGGGCTTCACGGCACGGGCTCGTGAAGTCTCGAGCGTGAAGTGGTCCGCTCGGGAGCTATCTATCTTTCGGAAGAACGCAAAAACGCAGTACGAACTAGTTCCGGTTGATGATGATGATGACGAGGGCGATTAGTGAGCTTTTGGCTCGTCTTCTCATGAACCATCGTGCACTGTGTATTTGGTCCATTAACTTCTGCTCTGCTCGTCACTCCTTGCAGTATCTGACCCACTACCGACAGAATAACGACAAAATGGCCGATCAGACGACTGGTCGGCAGCTGCAGCGAATCCTCCACTACTCGGTCACCCCGTGCCGGCCCATGCTGGGCCTACGACGCTCCGAATGTGCATTATACGACGTGGACTGTGATGAAGTGTACCCAAGGCTGTACATTGGCGATGCGTAAGTTACCCACCCGTAGGCTCTCTAGATTCTTTTGCCCATTAATACCCGTGTCCTTGGTGTAGAAACTCGGCCCGAAATAAACAGTATTTGCGATTGATCGGTGTCACGCACGTCCTCAACACGGCGGAAGGCACACGCTTCGGGCAGGTGGATACCGGCCACAGCTACTACCGTGACATGTCCGGCATCAGGTAAGTCGCAAGCCTGTGGCGTGCTGCTGGAGAAATGCTATCTGAAAATAGTTAGGCAACCATGGCACCAAACTGGAAACTCTCGCACACTCGCAACTTTGGCAACCCGGGGGCCGGCACAAAAATCCAAAATGGCACACCCATCCCTGTTCCAAAACCCAAGTTCCCAAGTAGTAGTGCGCAGGGGTTTGTTCAGTATCGCTACCATCACTGAATGCCCAAGGTGCACTTTCAGGTACATGGGCTTCCCGATGATTGACCAGCCGTCGACGGACATCAGCCGGTACTTTTACATCGCGTCGAAGTTCATCGAGAATGGCATCAACAGTGGTGGTAAGCGACCCCGCTCTCCCCGATACTTATCGGCCTGACACTTACAGAATCCGTCTTCGCTTACAGGGAAGGTGCTGGTGCACTGCATGATGGGCATGTCCCGGTCGGCGACGTGCGTGCTGGCGTACCTGATGATTGCCCGCAAGATGTCGGCCACCGAGGCGATCCGTACCGTGCGGATGCACCGCGATATTCGCCCGAACGAAGGCTTCCTGCAGCAGCTGGCCGATCTGGACAACGAGCTGAAGCGGGACCGCCTGTACTATTGACTCGAGTGTGGCCAGCGCTTCAAGAAGAAATAATCAAGCCGCTGATGATGATGACGTTGTTGATGATGATCATGATGAGTGTATTAATACTAAACCGTTAACCCGATAACTCACGACAGGCCCTGTGCCGGGCCAGGATGGAAACCAAAAAGCAGCAAAAACCCTAGAAACACTCGGAGGCAGCTCTCTACCCAATCAGAACCTACCGCATGCGGTGGCAATCGCAATCATCAATCTCTCGCTCCTGGACTCGCCCTATAAATCAGACTGCGTGCGCCGCCGGCGGCTCTCGGACACGCGACACACCAGCAAACCCAAAGCGGGCTGCTGCGTGCGAATGGGCGCAAGGTTTCACATGCGTGCCATCACATCAGGGAATAATGAGACTTTTCTCTTGAGACACGACCCCCCCCCGGCGTCGGGCCGCCATTGATTCATTATCTCACCCTTAAAAGATTCATTCCGACGACGACGACGAAGGCGACGGTGGGCCAAAAACTGGAAGGATGAAGGTGTTATCGAGAAATGCCGGCCACAATCTGTCCGTGATGTTTGATACCCCCCGCGCAATTAACGACATTTCTTCGACGAGCTGGGTGGGTTGAGTTTATTGTTTGAGTGCACAACGCACATTCACACACACACACATAGACACACAGACACCAGATATTTACATTTGCCAGCGCCACCACAACGCCCGCCCGATGAGTCCGTTCGGCACCGATCTCGGTGACCGCGACGACGAAGAAGAGTTGGAAGAGTTTGTTTGTAAGATTTATGGGCAAAGATTATTCATCGATTCCGTGCCACGGCAGGAATGTCACTTCAAGGACCCTACATCAGTGGAAGAAAGAAAGCCATTGTCTATAGGCCATCATCAGGCGATCCCGCGAACGACTCGAATAGAGACAAACACAGCAATAGCACTCGCGGTACCTACTCAGAACGAATCAATCCAGGGCAACGCAAACATACCAGAACCGGTTAGCTGTTAGAGAGTCCTTTTGCTAAGAGTTCTTACAACACTTAGAATGCCGCAACATTAGCAGCAGGCAGGCTGTCCGCCGATGTTCCAATCTACCCACAGTCGCTCTGTAGCCCATCGACCAATAGACACCAGGTGCAGGAAAGGTCTTCACGGATCTAGGAAATGGTGGTCGTTTTCGATAGACCAAAGCAAATGAAATCACGTTATCGAGTCAAAGTGCAACCTTTACACTGAGCACACTATAACCCTCTGCGAACCCAAGCTCGGAACGGACCGGTAAACGATGTGATGAAAGTATTTTTCCCACAAAACAAAAAAATGGGGACTCGAATCGTATTCGCGGAAGTACCCGGGTTTTTGTAAACCTCCAGCAGTAGTGTGTAAAATTTTTATTCTCAAAACCATTGCCATACTAGAGCGTCGACTGGCTGGACCCTATGGTCAATACCGGTCAAAGTCCACACAACCAAGGGAGACGCATAAGGCAAGCTAGCATTTGAACCGAGAAGGGCCATTTTTTCACTCTTGGAAAGAACGAAACGAAACGCCCAGCACCCAGAATGGTAGTGAAGTTTTAAAGCAGGAGCGCAGGATTCAGCGGAAGGAGCGGTGGAAGCGTTTGTTGTGGCTGGTGGCCATCGTAGAACGGCGGCTATTTACAAAATAGCGTCGACTGGCCGGTGCCGTTATTAGACGAGTTATTAGGAATGGTTTTAAATCATCGATCGTGTTACAAAGGTTACAATAACGGAAGTGTATTTTAAAAATAGAACAGAAACCGGACTAATGAGAAGGGTGTTTGGCGTTTTCCGGTGCGGTGCAAAAGGATTAGTAGAAAGAAAATAATGAAAGGAAAGCGGTAACAATTGCAGCGTGTTGTTGAAGGGTGACCAAATAAAAGCCGAGCAAAATGGTTCTAAAATGATCAGTGATGTTTCGAGTGATGTCATTCCAAACGGGTTCTTGGGGCCCTGTCGATCACGGCATTACGACAACGAGGTGTAGGCCTCTGTGAGAGGCCGCACTGTTTACTGATGACTCGTGGGTTGATTTCCATTAAGGAACCACACACACCGCGCCTGGCTGCTCCGACAATCGGCCACTCGATCTTGCATCAATCAGTGGTGTTGGGCTGTGGAAAAACATCCCATCCGTTCGCCGCATTCCAGGGATCGTTAGCAGGCCGCACGCTAGAAACCGGGATTCTGGTGGGATCTCGTGCCGTAGATTAACGCAACGTTGAGCCGATAGGGTAGGCAAAATAATTGGCCTCGAGAACCTCGGGCCAGCTCGTGTTTTCGATAAGCCCCCACGGCCATAAACTACCCTCGCCCATGGACCAGACAAAATAATGGAGCTTTCCAGCGGCAAGGCGAAACCGAGGGTGTCATCATTGGCGTTGGCTACGGTCCCGTGTGCCGTGGAGAAGCGGAATGAATTGGACACGGTGCCGCTCAAATCAGGATCGAACTGGACCGGGCGATTGGAGACGGAGTGGATCATAATCTTTTGCCTCTCAGCAGCCGCGCCGCCAGCGCGTCCGGGGGGCCATCGGAAACACAGCAACGCGTCCTTCCAGTGTCAATCGCACCGACGGCAGCGGCTATCCACCCGACCACCGTTTGACCCCCGAAATCTCGCCCTACTTTCGTCTGGTCTGCGTGCGGGCTACCTCCCGATAACCCGTGGGACCTCTCCGAGGTGGCGAGGACTGCCGCGGCGGCGTCCAAAAACTACGGTCCCGTGGCACAAAGACCGGCCACAGAACCACACCCCGCGGTGCTGGCCAATAGGGCAAGGTACGTCATCGGGGTCCAGTTCTCGGCCTTCGACGGCCGCAGCCTTCAATCTGCTCCTTTTTTCCGAACCCGCACGGCAATTGACCGGGACAAAGTGCGCGTCTTCTGGGATCGCGCCGCTTATCACTGCGAAAAGGCTGCGATTGGCCGCGGGAACGAACAACAACGCGGTGGCATACATTACACGGATGTCGACGTCAGTTTGGCAGGAATCGATCGATTTGCAGAGAGTTTTAGGAGGCCGTTTGGCAGTGTCTCGCCGTGTCTCGCAGGTGGTCCAGCCGGCAGTCAGACAGATTGACGGTCCGCTACTTCGGCGGTAAGCCTTGGGACGGATCTCCTCGCTCAGTGAGGAGCAAAATCGGCTTATCTCACGGTTCATCATGGCGCAGTCCAATCGGCCACCGCACACACACACACACTCGCACACGCTTCTGGCAAACCTGGGTGCGTACACGGATGCCAACAAAAACACCCGACCCGGCTGTGCCATATCAAATCCGCTGATAAGCGCCACTCAACGTGAGCGCAAAAGGTGACAGCCGGTCTCGTGGGCCGTCTCGCTCGCTCTCGGCCTCGGCCCAGGAACCGACCTGGCCCCAGCTTTGGGGCCGCTGGCCCTTTGGCGGGCTCGGGTTTGGGTAGTTGGGAAATAAATAAAATTCTACGATTTGTTGTGATTAAACAAATCGAGCCCACGCACACCAGTGCGTCCCGAGAGTTCGGACATTCGGCTTGGCACGCTTCGGTCACTGGAGGCTGCTTGCGGTGCGCGATCGATCTGACTCGATCTGATCCCTGTGTGTAACGGTCACGGTGTTGTTTGTTATTGTGCTGGACTTCCCACATCTTGCTCGCTCCCCCTCGTCGTCCGGTTCCTCATCATCCCGCGGACTACAACTGGTGGCGCACGAGCTTTAAAGTGTCCTTTATCAGCTGGCAGCACACAGTGTCCGGGGCTCAGTTGAATCTCGACTGCTCCATCGAGTAGGCAAACCTTCCCCAAGTGAGCCTGAGTGAGCGCCGAACAGGGCCGTGGCGATAATAGGAAGCTGCAAAGTGTGCGTGACGAGAAGTGTGTGTGCCCAACCTAGACCTAGGCCTCCAGAACATTCATCGACGCTACCGAAAAGGACTGTCGTTTACTTCCGATCGGGTCCTTGTGCTATAAGGACGTAGAAACCCCCAAGCGGAAACCAGAGTATCTCGGTGCAGAGCGTCGCAGAGCGATCCTCGATCCGATCGGTCGATCGTCGAGCCGGAGCGGGTTGAGCTGTTTGAGTGAATGTCAGCGTGGACCGAGAATCCAGCGCAGCAATGTCATCGAATTGTGAAATAACCATCACCGGACCGCAGGAGGCGCATACCAAGAGCAGCCTGATTGTCGTCTCCAACCGATTGCCGTTTGTGCTGAAACGGGACCCGACGACGGGCCAGCTGAGCCGTCACGCTAGGTAAGGACCAATCCCGGTGGGCGCCGTCTAGGGGTGTGTTTTGTCTGTGCAGCGACAGCTGGCTGTCCGAGAAATCCGGGACTAAACAACGGTGTGTCGCGCTGATTGCGGAACACACTCCTTGGTGAAGTTGATGATAAGCCAGTCCGCTGTTGGAACTGTGGAGCTACAAAGTGTTGCTGCTGTTGTGACCTTCGTTTCTCTCTGAGTGGCCCCGTTTTGCTCTCTTCCACCGGGAACTGGTTGCGCAAATGGTCCCGGCGATGGTGATCTGGTACAAGAACTTTTGTTTACTTTTTTATTCGGTCGAGTTCCCTGGTAGTTAATGGGTTTCGCTGGTTCCGTTTTTATAGCTTCTGCTGCTTGCAGAATGACCTACTCGACCGGGTTCCTTGAAAGTGTAATCAAAAGTGTCCTTGTGGTTTGTGGTGAAACTCTCCTGGCGGGCCACTCAACGCCGGAGAGCATTCCGATGCCTTTTTCTTCAACAGCATCGAGTCGAAGTTTCAATTCTTCCCTTTAAGATCATCCCGTGCCGTAGCGTAATATAGCGTAGCGTAAAATATTGAACCATATCATTTACCCATCAACCACAGCCACTTCACGTGATCGTAGCGGGAGTTTAGAACCCCCTGGCGAAAGCTCCAATAAACAAAAGGCACAGCGGGAAGCTAAGAGCCGAGAGTCGCGATTTACGCTTATCAGTAGGAAGCCACGACAGCCATCGTAATTCTTCATAATATTGATTTTGCTCATCGCAACCATCATCATCATCATCATCAACAACAGCGCTGGTCTGCGTTTTTTTTTACCGCTGGCCGCCGTCGTAACTTCCGACCCACGATTGCCCGATGACTTTGAAGAGTTGCGTTGATTGTGGGGACGCGGCGGCGGCTGCCGCGCGTTTACTTGTTTGCCTACCGAGGCTTAGGCTTAGCGGGCAGGGCACGGGGCAGGGCGACGACGATGTCACTCTACCGTCGGCTGATAGACGGGGCGCGTGCTCGTGGACAGCTTCTTATCTCGGGATCGAATCAAACCCTCGAAGCCCTTTATTCACTTGCCACACCATGATCTGTTCTTCTTTCCGCACAGTGCCGGTGGATTAGTCACGGCGGTGGCCCCGGTCGTGATCAAGGGCAAAGGGCTGTGGGTCGGCTGGTCCGGCATAACGCTGACGGACGACAACGAGCCGATCCCGGAGTCGGATCCGTCGGACAATACGCCAACTGCCGGGCTACTGTCGGAACAGGTGGTCTCGGTGAACGTCGAACCGAAGCTGTTCGACAGCTACTACAATGGCTGCTGCAACGGCACGTTCTGGCCGCTGTTCCACTCGATGCCCGGTCGGGCCACGTTCTGTGCCGATCACTGGCGGTCGTACTACACGGTCAACAAGGAGTTCGCCTCCCGAACGATCGAGGCGCTCGAGAAGTGTCTGAAGAAAAACACACACTCCGGTGTGCCGCTCATCTGGATCCACGACTACCATCTGATGCTGGCCGCGAACTGGATCCGCGAGGAGGCGGACGAGAAGAACCTTCCGTACCAGATGGCGTTCTTCCTGCACATCCCGTTCCCGCCGTGGGACATCTTCCGCCTGTACCCGTGGTCGGACGAGATTCTGCAGGGGATGCTGGCGTGCGATATGATCGGGTTCCACATCAGGGACTATTGTCTCAACTTTGTCGACTGCTGCCAGCGCAACTTGGGCTGCCGGGTGGATCGCAAGAACTTGCTCGTCGAGCACGGTGGTCGATCGGTGCGCGTGCGACCCCTACCGATCGGTATCCCGTTCGATCGGTTCGTGGAACTTGCGCACTCGGCGCGCAAGGTGATCAACACCAATCAGAAGATCATTCTCGGTGTCGATCGGCTGGACTACACCAAGGGCTTGGTGAACCGCCTGAAGGCGTTCGAGGTGTTGCTGGAGCGGCATCCCGAGCACCGGGAGAACGTTAGCCTGCTGCAGATCTCGGTACCGTCGCGTACTGACGTCAAGGAGTACCAGGAGCTAAAGGAGGAGATGGACCAGCTAGTCGGGCGGATCAACGGTCGCTTCACAACCGCCAACTGGTCGCCGATCCGCTACATTTATGGGTGCGTCGGGCAGGAAGAGTTGGCTGCCTTCTACCGGGAGGCTTCCGTGTGCCTCGTGACTCCGCTGCGGGACGGCATGAATCTGGTGGCGAAAGAGTTTGTCGCCTGCCAGATCAACGAGCCACCGGGGGTGTTGATCGTGTCCCCGTTTGCTGGGGCCGGTGAAACCATGCACGAGGCGCTGCTCTGCAACCCGTACGAGCTGGATGCGGCTGCGGAAGTCATACACCGAGCGCTCACGATGCCGGAGGACGAACGAACGCTGCGGATGTCGCGCATGCGAAGGCGCGAAATGCAACACGACGTCAACACGTGGATGCGGCAGTTCCTGAAGGCGATGGGTTCATTGGAGGAGGATGACATCGGCACGACCACGATGCAACCCGTCAGCGTGGACGATTTCGATGACTATCTGCTAAAGTAGGTGCTATTTTTCCACCTGAAGGAATGCCCTTTAAATTATCCTTTTTTCCCCATCTCACTCTGTATGTAAAGTTACATCGGATACAACCACAAACTGGCACTGCTGCTGGATTACGATGGAACACTGGCACCGATTGCACCGCACCCGGATCTGGCCATCCTTCCGCCGGAAACGAAAAATGTCCTCCAACGGCTCTCGAACCACTCGGACGTGTACGTGGCCATCATCTCCGGGCGCAACGTGGACAACGTGAAGCGTATGGTCGGCATCGAGGGCATCACCTACGCCGGTAACCATGGGCTCGAGATTCTGCATCCGGACGGTAGCAAGTTCGTTCACCCGATGCCGATCGAGTACGAGGACAAAGTTAGTGGATTGCTAAAGTCACTCCAGGATTCGGTGAGTACGGGTGAAGGGTCCGTTAGTGTGTAATGTCTGCTAAAGCGCACCTTCCGGTGGTCAGGTCTGTGGCGATGGAGCTTGGGTGGAGAACAAGGGACCACTGCTGACGTACCACTATCGGGAGACCCCCTTGGAGCTGCGTCCGGCGATGGTGGAAAAGGCACGGGAGCTCATCATCCGGTTCGGTTTCCGCGCGGCCGAAGCGCACTGCGCCATCGAGGCGAAGCCTCCGGTGCAGTGGAATAAGGGCCGAGCCTCGATCTACATTCTGCGCACGGCTTTCGGTGTCGATTGGAGTGAACGTATCAAGATCATCTACGCCGGAGACGATATGACCGACGAAGATGCCATGATGGTAAGTAGCGAGGGCGACTGCTCCGAATCGCTCGGTTTACCGGCATCGTATTCCGTTTTATTTCACAGGCACTCAAGGGAATGGCGGCCACGTTCCGTGTCACAAACTCTCAGATCATCAAAACGTCCGCCGAGCGGCGTTTACCATCCACCGATTCCGTGCTCACGATGCTGAAATGGGTCGAACGGCACTTTATGCGCCGCAAACCACGTGCCAACAGTCTCACGTACCGTGGCAAGAAGAAGGACGGCGTCCGGATGCAGATGGCGTTCGATCTGGTGCCGAACGCCAGTGCGGCCAACAGTGCCGCCAGCAGTTCCGATGAGCGCGACTAACATTGCGGCAACGCATGGCTTCTGTGGGGTGTTACGTTTAGATTTTAGTAAAACAAAAACATGTTGAATATTTTATTACTTCCAGATTCCCAAATTCTGGTTCATGCAATGGAAACAATTTCGTTGTTCCGAACGAAACATTTATGAGTTGGCAACTCACAGCGTTTGTTGTCGTTGGGACAATGAAACTTATGTTACGTGCAAATCGTTGATGTTCTTGGAATGTCCTTTCTAGGGTTAGTTTAGAGAAAATAAATTTGCAGTGGCTTTTGAGCCAAAAGGGGGCGCACTCATTACGCACATCGGGCGTTTCTTTTACGATTCCTGTTCACTGTTACTAATTGCATCGCGATTCGAATCCATGTTACGAATGTGTTGGTTTTATTACTCTAAGCTGTGGAAAGATTTATAATACAAAAGGTGTTGGCCATAGACAGTAGTAGTACATGCTAGCGATTACTCTTCTCTTAGTGGGTCGTGTTCAGCCTAATCGTCGTGCGTTTTGCAGCCAATCTTGTCATTGAACGGCCATGGTGTCACCCTTGCCATCGGCGATTTTTTACTTCCTCGTATGGTGGAATGTACCGTAGGTGCAGCGGCGTTTCACAGTCCCTTCGAGATCCGATCCGGCAACGTTCTAGTCAGTCACCCACTTCTTGGCCATACATGTTTCACAGGCAAATTGCATCCCTTAGTGCATTACACGTTACTGTGTGAAATTACTAACCATGAGATAATAAAATAGAATAGGAATATCGGATACACTGCCAACGCTTTCCGGTTCGCTGGCTGACTATCGCCGAGAAAGATGATCGAAGCTGCAAAACGATAAGATGGCGGGTTATCAACTGAAAGGCATTGCCACACACGTTCCACTCACCGTATGTGGCCCAACCGAACCCCGTCGCTGCGATGAGAAATCGGAGAAAAAATAGAAACGTCGTTTGTTCCGCGAGTAGCACGATTCGACACAGCAGCAGAGCGAGTGCACACGGCGTTAAGCAGTATCCGAGGACACAAACCGATTGGAAGAAAGATCTAAAAGGGACAAAGGGTACACATTACACGGGTACGTGACTGATGAGTCGTTGCTGGGTCACACAAATCGTACATATTGCCACCGAGCAACTTCGAGTTGAGAGTCACTATCAGCGCCCCGATCCACACGATCACAAACACTTGTGCAAACTCTGGCCCGCCGTCGTAAATGCCGTCCGAGGATCCCTGTAAAATGGTGGCCATGAAGGTGCACAGCACCAGCGGTCCCCACAGATCCCATTCCTTTAGCAGGGTATTTTTCTCCTTCGGGATGAGGACGTGGTAAAATTTGACACCGACTGCTTTGACGTCACGCAGCTAGAAACAAACGGGGGAAGATGTTCGTCAGGCAAAATGTGTCTTTCCTCATGCAGTGCCGTCTGGTGTTTCTTACAATTGTGTCCCTTATTGGTTCGTCGAGAGTGTTAAAGTGTGGCGCCCCTGGGTTGTTCGTGTTTCGCTGCTGGGCACTGGCCACAGTCATATCTCCGTGCATCGATTCGGACGCCGAAACCTCCTCATCGTACAGCTGGAATTCAAGAGCGCGGACCGATTAAGCAAAGCAGCCATCGCTTCCTACCTCGATTCAGCTCACATCTAACTTGGTTTCCGGGGAGGACATTTCCGGTTTCCGGGTGTGGCAAGTACTCTAATAAATTATTTACATGCAAAAAATGCCCAGCTTTTCGGGGACACAGGTTTTGTTTTCTTTCGTCCTCCGCCGTCGTGTTGATTTTGACGTTTACGCATTTTGACAGCACGTTCACGATGACGACTGCTCGAATGTGCTCGAAGCGTCAATTCGAGTGGATAGCACTGCTCGATTAATTTGAAAATTATTGTAAAAATATTATCACCTAGAATTGTTACCATGTGCAAATCAATTTTAATTCAGCATCAGAAAAAGCGATATCACTGTAATGGTTTTTTTCCTCTTATCTTCAACTGTCAAGGGCCTTCTAAAATAAAAACCTGGCACATGCACAATTATGCAAAAATCGTAAGTAATTTACCTTCAGCACACATCCTGGTAGCCAATAGGTGCAAAAAAGGGTGTCGGTGATCCTTGACCCAGCGACCTATAACCTCCCTTCCCCGTCCGTGATGGTCCGATAAGGCGATAAGAGCTGCGTTTTGTTTACAAACAACAACCGATTTGTCTCCGGCTCACGGGCCCGGAAGGTAAACATTGTCATCTTAGCGAAAAGAAAATAATCCTCTTTATTGTGCTCGTGACAGCGATTTGCTCCAGTTAGCACCGTCCCAGCTGGCCCGCTTAGCCGGCGAGCCTCGATTCGATCCACTTGAGCAGGTGGTACACGGCCCCGACCGACGGAATCTTGTAATCGGCGTTCGTCACCAGCGCCTTATCTTTGGTCACCCGGAACGACCTTCCACTGCCCTTGATCATCTTCATCACGTCCTCGTCGGTGGTGTCGTCCCCGGCAAAGATTACCTTCCGCTGGCGCCAGCTAGGATCGAAGCTGTTCCCAAGGATATACTCGGCCGCCAGTCCCTTGTTCCACTGTATCGGCGGTTTCCCTTCGACGGACGCGTGTGCTGCATTCGCCGTGTAACCGTACGATTCAATGATCTCCTTCGCCCGTTCGGCCATGTTCCCGACGTGCTGTGGCTCCGTTTCCCGGAAGTGGAATGTTATCGACACGCGCTTGTTCTCTACCCAGGAACCATGGTGGACAACCTGGGCGGTGGGAACAGCAATCGATAACTGCATCGCTTGATCACTTCACAGTACCATCCTCTCGCTTACCTCTCGATTGAGATGATCGATCATTTTGTCAAAATTGTCGGCCACATCGGTCGGAATGCCCTGGTTGTGGCGCGTCCCATCCGGGTACAGGACCTCCAGTCCGTGATTGCCCGAGTAGATGATATTTTCCAGACCGATCTTTGCTTTCACGCCATCGACATCACGCCCCGAGATGACCGCCACGAAGGCCTTGCCGCTGTTGGCGATATTTCCCAGTGCCTGGCGCATCTCGGAGCTCATCTGCGTCAGGTTCGGGTGGGAGGTCAGCTCGGCCAACGTACCATCGTAGTCCAGCAGCAAGGCCAAACGGTCCCCTGGCTTGATGTACCTACAAAACACCAGATCGTTACAGGGTTCCCTTCGTGGCGCGTGCCGTGTGTCGTCAACCCATCGCGTACTCGCCAAGATACTGATCGTAGTCGGGAAGCGACATCTCGGAAGCGTCTTTGTCGTTCGGCTGCCCGCTTATCACTGGCTTGGGACAGCTATTAAGCAATATCAGACAAGAAAGCACTGGTGCCAGCAACAACATGGTGGTGCCTCGGTGTTGGTGACTGAGTAGTGTCCCGATCCGAAGGCGTCAATACGCGATTTCTAAACGATGATGTTATTTGTGTAGTGTCTACGTCGCCTCCACGCGAAACAACACTATTCTAATGATCGATTACGGGTACGCGCGTACAACTACTTCCTACTCGACCATGGTGGCAGCACGCCGCGTCGACTACACGCGCCCACTGTTCATCACTGATTGCCACGATCGAGCGCGAGGTCGAAGTTCTGATCACTAGACGCGCACCCTAGACTTTGGCGATCTTTTCGGTAAATTTGTTCGCCTCACTTTTAATACTGATTACAAGCAAAGGAGCGAAACGGACCTTTGGCCCGCTGATTGATTTTGGTGCCGTGGCAGTGACCTTCACGCAGATAAGTACGGGTAGCGGTAGCAGCTACCAAAATCCGTCTCACGAGAAGAAGACAAAACTAGGATTTTTATTCAAATCAGACGGAGACTTCTGCCGATAATCTTCCAATTGCCTTGCGCCTTCGCACGGCTACCGATCCGATATGTCCGGTAGTGTAAACAATTCAAAAATAACTTCCAGCGTGAAGCGCGGACATCCGAACAGTTGTATATTTTCGGGGATTTTGAAAAATATTTTCTTCCCTCGTTGATGGAATGCGTTTCGCGCGATGACACAGATGCAATGGTGCGATGGTGCGACATTATAATTTAAGAGTTTGACTCATCCGACAGGTTAAGGTTTATGACATTATCTCTTCGGAATGGATGGTTCAATTGATTGGTAAATATTTAGGAATTAGTCACGTGTGTAGTCACGTGTGTACCAGTATCGTCAGTCACGTGCGTACCGTCGAGATGGTCGTCCTACTGTAAAGTCACCGAACAGCTATCGCCTGGCTTGTATTCTCAACTAGAACGATCCGATCCTCGTGATGTTCACGAGTTTCCGGATCCCGTTACGTACTAGTGAACAATATTTGTTGCGAACAAGAGTCTATCCAAGGGTAACGATCGTATCGGTAAGTTACTTGCGGTTACACTTCGATACTTGCAATGCGCTGATCAGTGTGCAGTATGCGTAACAGGATGAAGATTATGCGGATCGTAGCAAGTGGAAAAGCAGGAGGAACCGGAAAGC
The DNA here is from genome assembly GCF_943734635.1 of Anopheles cruzii. Taxonomy (NCBI): domain Eukaryota; kingdom Metazoa; phylum Arthropoda; class Insecta; order Diptera; family Culicidae; genus Anopheles; species Anopheles cruzii. Next base: position 85,151,935 of record NC_069145.1, read on the forward strand.
AAAATGCTAAGTAAGAAAAGTTGGGTCAAATAAAGCTACTAAGTCGGTAGGCACACAGTAAGCTGCATAAAATTGTAATAGTGTTGAAATAAAAAGTAAAGAATGATTCCGAGATGAATGAGATCCGTTTTTCTACTTAAAATTCCTGCAGCGTTACGATAGGACCGATGGAACAAGACGGCACACAATTGCAATTCGTAAGAAATAACAATAAGGAACTGCTCGGGAGTTTTTCTTTCGTTTTCCATTCCTGCTTCACATGGCAATGCATTTCCTGCGAGACGAATTATTCGCGCATCGTTGCAGGAAGCGGCCACATAAACGTTCCCACGATAAAACTTCCGTTTTTATCTTGCACAAAGCATAAATGTACTCAGAACGCACTACCTATTATTGCCCCATCACAATAAGCCGTTATCAGCCTCCGTGGCAGCTCCTATCCTGATTGCACTTCTGCGGCAGCGTATCCCTGGGCTCGCCGGAAGCACTCATCGATCACGGTGATAGTGGCTAAATTTAGCGAAGCTTTTTCGTGGCCTTCAGACCACCCTTCAGGAGGGCTTCAACCTTACGCTCGGCAACAGTAACCCCCCTAAGAGAGGGCAGCTTATGTTTTATTTAGGCAATCGGGCAATCGGTGGTGGCGTTCCCACAACGGACGCGGAAGCAGTGCAGTGATAGGGATACTTCCCGCCAAGAGGTTTGGGCTCCGGTCGTCGCCATCATAAATCATGTTTCGCACACGCCCCGCCGGATTTATTTATAACCCGCAGCGCAGCGTTCCTCACGTGTTAGCGACCGCGTCCAGTGTCGCACCAGCGCGTAACGCCCGCGACACCGAAGGCCACCGCTTGAAATAATCAATCCGACGTGTGTGCCCCCGCGGCGAACGGGCTTGATCTTCTCCAGTTTCAATCCACACCTCCCGGAGCAGACTTCACTTTAATCTACACCTCCGGAAATGTGGGGCAGACACCTGAGATAACCTCCACCGGTGGGGCGCCCCGGTGGTTTACACCGCGACCCTCACTCTCCGGCTCCGATTAATCATCCGCCGAGCCCCGAGCCAAGTCACCGTCTGTCTGATTAGTGTCGCCTCAGTTGCCGCGTAAGCAGATTGCGCTTTTTTGATATCAATTTACATAATGTTCGCCCGCGGTGCGCAGGATGCGGAAGAATGCGATGATGCGTTCGGGCGGACGGCACCTGGAACACCCCGGGTGGTGGGCCGGATTGGATGACGAGTTTAATCACGCACCGCTGTCCTGCGGTGCGTGTTAACCTGCGACGACAGGCACGAACTCATGTGTGAAGCGCCATTTTAATGACGTATGGCCGAACAAAGCTGCGCTTGATATGTCTGGCCTCGTTCGAGCGTCTCCGAATGTGCTGGACTCGGTTTCAGCCAACCAATCATAGGCGCGAACATGAGCAGCCCCCTCTCGAAGGACATCCCCGTCTTCGAGAGCCATGGGGCCACCGAATGGCACGCAACCGATTAATTAGAAAGTTGATAGCCTGCCGCTCGATGTTGTTTGTGCGTCCGATTAAGTGCGAGCTGTAAATATTTGGTGCCTCCGAGACGTGGACGTGGTTTTGGCCATCGATTTCGTGATTAGCTAGATTCGGGCGAAAGTGCGGCGCGTTATCATACGACAGCGCCGCAGTCGCCGATTATGGTTCCGCCGAAAAAGGGCCTTTTAATGGGGAACTAAACTGTAAAGGCACTACCCGCGCCGGAAGCGATGGTACATAATCCGCTTATTGGCCGTTTGGGACCATCTTGAATTTGTTGGTTGGCCCGGCTCGGTGTCGCCAAACCGTGATGATGAATGATTTCTAATTGAAAATATGGCACGATTAGTTACTCGACCCGTCCACTCCGGAGCTCGTGAACGCTGTGTGACACTTTGTACGTGCAAAGGAAAATAGATTAATTAAACAATTTCCACCGGTCGCCCGGCCGCGATGGTTGGATGATGATTGGAATCATTTGCGCCATCGTTTGCATGCCCGACAATTGCGACTCAGCGTGCGGCCGAGCCAACAATCAACAGACACGGAACGGCCGAACGGTCGTGTTGTGTGCTTAGAATAATTGGCACAATGCTCGATACACACCTGCACCTGACACCCTTCGCGGGACAAAAAGGACCATTTTCCTATCGTACAGCATAACATTGATCAATGATGGGGGATGTCGCGCGGGGTCGCAGACGGCAGAGTTGGCACCTCCATCAAGCGACGAGTTCGACACAATTTATTCTCTGCGTAAGCCGAGCCAGAGTTTCCAATATCAACAGGCGTCAGCTAGCGTCAGGCTCTCGGGCCGGCCCGATCAACGAGTGCTACTACCGACGGACGACCGTAGTAAAGAACCAAAACAGACGAGGACGAGAAAGAGAGAGAGAAAATCAACCCAAACAATCCACGGATGTCTGCCGGTGATCTTGGGCAAAGAGAGTCACTAGACGGCTCCCACTGAAGCGTAGTATACTCTCTCATACCCCTTGAAGTACACTAGGGAACCATAAGTATCAGACCATCTGCCAATATTATCTATTTTTTGTTTGGGAAAATAGGATGCTTGTTGATTTTAGCATGATTTAGTAATTACTGATTTAGGAAAAACGAAGATTAGGATGTCTTAAGGATTCGGTTCCTCTCTGTAATCGATCCTGCTCCTATGACCCACCCGTGTACGCATCCGCTCTTTCGCTCTCTCTCTCTTTCCATCTCTCTCTCTGTGGCTTCTCCCGTCAATGGGTGGGTGGCTGGGTGAGTCAAGCATTATAAATACTACCGGCTGCGACCGGTATGGCCATCAGATCGCAACCGCGATTCCAACGCATCGGTCACCAGTCACCCGGCACGGCACCTTAATCTTTCCATTCTTTAATTTTCCGCGTACCGCTCACTTTCCGCTCCCAAAACAACCAACCGGCGGAGTGGGCGGACGGGTCTGTCCTGTTTTCCCAACCCACGAACTTTGAGTTTTCCCGGCGTACGGTCGGTCTTTGCCCTAGTTTCGGTCCCCCGTTTCTTCGTTCGTTTAAGTTTTGGTGAAGAAGTGCAAATCTGTGTGATCCTCGTCTTGGGAAAGGGTGTCCAGGTGTTTAAAGTAGTGTGGCCGCTGTCCAGTGTCGAGTGAGGTCGAGGTAGGCTGCTTATCGCGCTCTCTCTCTTTCTTTTGACCATAAACGGGCACCACTTCCGGTTCCGGTTCCGGGGCCGGTCAGCGATCCGGCGAAGCGCTGTTTATTCTGTCTCATCAACGGGCTGTGGACCTTCGTAGCTGTGTGTGTGTGTATGTTCCTATCGCAGATCGTGGCGGTCTCGCAGGTGTTCAGTGTTCAGCGCGACCTAATCGCCGTTTGTTGTTGTCGTTCATTGTCGTCGTCGTCATCTTCGAAGCATCCCCAAAGAATACCTCCAACGGGCGAACGGGAAGAAACGATAAAGTAAATATAAAGCGTGCCGACTGTTTGTTGATCGTGAGCTGATGGAAATAAATCGAATCGTGTGAACCAACGTGTGTGTTATGTTGTGCGGAAGTCCGCACACGACATTGGTTGCTGTTGCCGCAATCGGACGCTCGTGTGTGCCACCCGACCGGCTCGGGCTTGACTAGGTCTCGGGCACGCGTGTCGCTAAACGCACAGGGGATACACCCCGGGTTTTTCTACCTCGGAACGGTTCCACTGCTCCATGCTCCATGTGATCGTTTGCACACTTCCTGAACGGCAAATGGTTTAGCGGTAATTGCAATTTTTTCTTCCCGCGCTCGCGGACACCGCTGGGACCATCCCGGCACGAAAATAGCACTCAGCGTGAGGTCATCTTGGCGTTCGGCTACCGTCGACCAAATTTTTATGACAGACCCACCCGCCGAACTAGACACCATTTTGGACACTGCATTGTGCTCACTTCGACCAGTGCCCCGGAAGTTGGCAGTGCCCGGGAACCGACCGGGAAGATAAAGCACCGCCGTTAATCGTTGTCGCGAGCCGCACGTTGGATGGTGCCTGTCTGTCTGTGTGTGTGTGCTTTCTCCGCCGTAATTGTAATATATCGATGTCGCCTAGTCGAGTTGGGCGTGAACAGGACGTGGACACAGTGCCGGCGAGATCATAAATCGCCATCGGGAGCCGATCGATCTGATCACAGCGTTAACAATTGAACGGCCCTAGCCCGGTGTTGTGTAGGAAACGTAGGATAAAGGCCAGAATATTTCGGATAAAGGCCATATTTATATTTCGGAGCCAGAAACCCGAAACAGCGAAACAATGTGCGCTTATGTTGTGTGATTATGCAAACGGTTTCCGGTCGCGCGATCAGTTCCAATGAGATCATTAGTGCAGCTGCTCTGCGATCGCGAGATAGACTACAGTGACCGCCATTCGGAGCCGGTCGTCGTGCCGAAGGCGCCGAACGAGTCGCGAGCAGAGCCACATATCCGTCCAGCGATGAACACCACCTCGCCCTCGCCCAAGTCGTCCCTGGCCAAGCTGGGCCTCCACTCGAAAACGAAACCATTCCGCGTGATGGTGCTCGGCCAGAGTGGCGTGGGAAAAACAGGTGAGTAACGTGGCCACTTGAAACCACTGGTGGGCCGTGAAAATGAAAATGCTTTTCGAGTGTTTAGCGTCTGGGATTTAATCGCGTGGCCGATAGTGGGCCGTGCTGTGTGCTAATTGATGTGGAGCTATCAAACGTAAACACTCCGCCTTGGTGTCTGGAAACGAAGCATCTTTTTCAAAAGCGGATCTTTTGTAGAACAAATTGTGTCAAAACGAGTTACAATATGTTAGTTTCCGTATAAACTGCATGATGTTGAGCATAATAAATGGAAGACACGCTGCTCGCTGGAAAAGGTGATCAATCAATTCCCTTTTATTACGGTCTTGCCTGGGGAAGCATTTTGGTTTCGTTTTACGTTTTCGGTCGAGTATCCACACTGCACTTTAGCTTCTATCAGTTTCGGTGCTGCGTAAAAGCATTTCCATAAAAATCAAATAACTCTAAAAATCCATCACAGCTCGCTAGGTGGCAAACCCACTGGGCTCCCCAGGGTACCGTTAAATTTTCGGTATCGCCAAGGGGTCAAAAGTATGGCCCAACAGTTTTTCCGCCACATTTTTGTTTCACAACGTGGCAGTGAGTCCTTTTTCAACGCTTCGAAAGATGAAAATATATTCAAATCCTTCGAATCGAAGCCAATCGAAGCACAGTCAACGGAACGAACGGAATCGGAAGCTGGCGACACATCCCAGACGCATCCGGTTACAGTTTCACTTCGCCGGCGAAAAGATTGATGAGTCCGGTGTAAAACATAATCCGCCTACGGTGGTGACCGGAAATTAGGTCATCTCAAGTAGATCCCGGCACGGTCCCGATACTAAATATGGATGGTTTTGTGGTTTCTACTCTCGGAACCGCCCCATAAACCCAGTCCAGCCACTTGATCGATGATAATGGCGGTGCGGTTGCTATACACTTTCTTCCTAGTGTATTGTCCCATGAGCCTTTTGTCCAATTATCGCACCAACCAAAGGATCATGTTCGCCGGATGGCTTCCGTGACAGCATCGAATGGTATTGCGACGCACGTGAAGTTCAATACCCTTTTGTTTGGGAGAATTTTTGGCTCTCTTTCTTACCTTCACGAAGGGCAATAAACGCAACGTACACAATTCGCTACATGACAGGGCACGTGGCGCCAGTAAGTGTTCGACAGGACTTCAACCGGGAGGAAAATCTCTTCTCACAAATCAGTCAACAATGCTCACGCTTAAAGAACTCAATTAAGGCATGGTACGCCAGGTACGCTCCGCCGTCACTGACTGCCTTCCCGAGTTCCCGACAAGGTATTGTCGGGAAGGAAAATGGTCCCCAACTCCAGGCCGACGTAAGGATCGCGTAGTTAGTGGCACTTTTGGCGGATGTTTACGCGAGACTATTCCCGGTGGGGTTGAGAGCCCACAAGGAGCCAGATTGTTGGTCGAGATTGTCGGAGCTGGAAAATGCGCAATACCGACGGCGGACTCGGGCCACACTTGGGCTTCGGGGAACGGAGCACTCGCGGTCCGATGGCAGCAAGTGACGGGTGCGAAAAGCAAATATGTGCAATCAACATCGGCTTCTCGCAGTCTTTGGGTGCCGACAGTCTTCCGCTGGCGCGCCGTTGCCCGTCTAAGTGTATCGTTTTTCTTGTGGCATTGTCGATTGTCTCGGTGTGTGCTGAGCGATCAAAGTCGTGAATGGTAGAATGTAAGAGTTTTCTTTACAAAAAAAAAAAATGGAAAAACAATTGCACACGCGTCCGCGAGGGCGTTAGACATGTGCAATCGGTTGTTTGCCGATTGGCCAGAGGGCCAATTTTGGGGACAATTACCGCCTAAGCTTATGACGTGCAAGGCGCCTCCATTGGTTTGTAGGACAAAATAGTATTCTGATGCTAGAATTTCCATTAATCAAGTTGAGCTTAAATAATAACCAAACAAAACAACATTCAAAAGACGATACATAAGCATTCATTAGTTAGGATATGTTTTGCAAAAATTGAAATTTACTTAAGTCCTTTCGTTTTTTTTTTATCCAACCCATCATCAAACCTATCGTCAGCAACGATTTTTGCCCGTGGTAAACAAATCTAAGTCAAGGGCCAACACGTGCCTGGTTCCGAAAACAATAGTTTCCGCAAATGGAACCGTGCGTTAAACAAACCAGATCCACCGCTCGCATCGCGACCCTAATGGTTGATATCATTAAACACTACAGATACTGCACAGACACGGCCTCGTGCTTTCTGAGAAATTTTACCAACCCCGCTTCGATCAGTTGACCAATCGATGGCTGCAGCCAATTAGGGTAACTCTCCACGCTACATGCATCGTTTTTCAACTGCAATCCTACACCAATTCGCTATCTTATCTTAATTAATAGCCGCCCGTTACCCTTGAGCGTCCCACAGCATAAATTAAACGTCAGGTCCAGTCTATCGAGCTGCTCCTTCCCGTTATATCAATTTCCCCGGGCTTACAAATAAACCCCGAGTGAAACAGAGAAGCGTGTCAATGTCGCCAAGGGTCGCTGCATGGAATTTTCGGGGCGCCATGGTTTTGTTGACTTCCAGTTCGCAGCGTCCGAGCCACAAGAACCGCCGGGTGTGTGTTCCATGTTGTCCTCCGCTATCGGAAGATGTCCACCGATAATGCGGCCGATGAACAGGTCACCCGGATCGCCCAAATCTCGGTGACACTGATTGAGAGAAATTAGAGCCACTGATGCTGTCCATATTTTTTTTCTCCCCCATCGAAGCCCACAGTGGCCAACGGCTGTGAGAAATTGAATTTGCCGTCGGAATGCGACCTCGGGGCCGGCATCCATTGGTGCGCAACCCACAGATACCCGACTCATCGACACATCGATCTCTCGAAGTCCGCGTGAGCCTTCGCGGCGCTGGGATTGAAATTTCATCCATCACTGTCAGGAGACTGGTTCAGCGGTAACGACACCGCTTCACTCATTCAAAAGTTGTCCTCCGAAGCCACAAAAATAGCTTTGCCGGCTTAATTCCGCGCCGATGCTCATCTGCGTTTTGCGGAGTCCTTGAGAGGTGGACGCCATTTGTTTTCGAGGGCTTTCAGCGCGTTCTACGCCCGACAGGGATCTGTGTCTTTATGGCCCTGGCTTTTACGCAATCGGCCACATAATAGTATACGAATCGAAAGCGATACGGTTAGAAAGCGATTGCGGTGAGATTAGCGTTTTTTTTTTCAAGATGCCAAAACCACAGGCTCTGAGATAAGCTGTTGCCCGGTGACTCCCGGTCCCTACGGCTACGGTGTGAGTATATAATCGGCCTGCCACCAGAAGTGCTTAGGTTTTGCGGTTGAACCACAAAGCGTACCGCTCGTAATGAGAGATCGACGTTGCGCTGCTCGGGGGGAGGCACGAAAATCGAGCCATCGGGGTGTCAGTTTCTGGACCGCCGACCGCCATTGTGCCGCATGACGCAGATTGTTGGTGATTATGATAAATTAATTGTCTACTGGGAGCCAAGGTGCTAGAGACGTACGCGCAGAAACCGGGGCCCGGAGCGCGAATAGTCCCCGGCCAGTTCGATTAATCAACAATAAGTTCACAATGTTTCGGTGTGTAACCGGAGAACGAATTTTGTCACTCGCTCGAAGACGGCCTGGAGTGTGGTTTGAGCGAAATGGCAAAGGATGCGATTCGGGTGAAAGTTTTGCTCGACGTAGTGCTCGTTTTAATTATCGTTCCCAAAATTATTATCCTGTTCTGTCTCGCCGGCAACGCTTGCGTCACTGCACTAGAACTCGACCGCGCGACTCAAGGCTTCGCCTGAGGTCAATCTCACTCAAATATCATACTTTAGCCACGTCTTTCCCTCGGAACGTAAGCAACTTTATTCACCCGACGTGACGCACGTTGGATCCGATTCCTTTCGACAGCCGACAACTACCTGTTTCCGGCGAGCATTATTGGCCGAACTTTTCGAATTAGCAACTTGGTGAGATGTCGCTGCGCTGGGAGAGGTCCCATTTTTCTTCGAAAGCAGTCTGCGCCAAGCTCTACGGCCTATCCGTGCTCACGTTACGTCGCGATGATGAGTTCGGGGACGATAAATGGCCTTTTCTCCCGTCTCCTGTTTGGCCATTTCACCGCCACATCCGGAGAAATCTGTTTTCCTTCGTCATAATTTTTTGTTTCTTTGTTTGTCCCAAGGGTGCTTTTGTGAGTGAGTGAAACTGCAAACAAGCACACGCGTTTGCATCAGGCTCCGGTAAAAGCCAATATTTAATTGTGCTAACGGCAAGTGAGCGATGACGGCGCCTTCCACAAGGAAGCCGTAGCGTGCAGGAACAAGGAAAAAGTGTAGTGAGCCGTCGGGATCGGCGGCAGAGCGAAAAGATAGCGCCTTGGTTTATTGGCAAAGTGACGCTACTAGTCAGCTGGCTCCGCTAGACCAGCCGGCTGCGAGGCGGTGTGCGTGAGTTTTGCCGAAAATATCTACGGTGACGGCACCTATCAGCAGCATCCGTGTAGTAGTGGGTGCGGCGGCAAGTGGCCGTTCATCGGGGTGCGCGTGGAGGCCGCTCGACGGCGCGTGAGTGTCGGGTCGGCTGTGTGTGAGACTGACCCAAACAGGACAGCGCGATCATGAGCGATGCGAAGAAAGACGCGCCACCGATGGCGGCGATATTCGCGCGAAGCTCGACGACTGCGAGATCGCCGGTGAGGCAGAGGCAGACCGAGCTCGCCGACGAGCTTATTAAAGGAGTTTTCGCGTCCGTCGATAGGGTCCTCGACCTTGTCAAAGACAGGAAAAGTGGCCTCGGTGCGGACATCCGAGAAAGGATGGCCCAGTTGACGGAGGAGCTTCGGGGGGTACAGGTTGCCATCCGCAAAATGAATAAGGGTGAAGGCACTAGCCAAGTGCCAGACCGGAACCCCGATGTGAACGTAAAACATGCGGCGTGCCAAACGAAGGAGGTCGAGCGTAGGACGGTGGCGGTGCAGGCCGAAATGAACTGTCTGTCCTTCGCAAGAGTTGTAAATGGGGCAGCATTAGCGACGAAACCCCCGGTATCGGTGGTGCCAGCGGTGGCGGTAGCAGCTGACGCTGCAGCAGTGACTCCGTCAACCCCAACGGTGGTCCCAGCCGTTCCATCGTCAGCGGCAGCAGCAGTAGTGCGCGCA
>NC_069145.1:85166659-85172490 GCF_943734635.1 Anopheles cruzii
CCCGACGGTGTACTCAACATTGTACTGTTGTCTTTACACTCAAACAACGACAGCAACTCCCATTCTGACCTTTGTTGTTGCTCCGTAACGCTCCGTATCAACAATATCTTCTTGTCGTGGCGAATACACAAAGGTCCTGTGTTCACCATTCAGGAAGTCACGCCTTTAATACAGCCTACGAAAAGCCTTCTTTTGTCTGCTCTTTAATCAATGGCCTGCAGCGGTGGTTCCGAGAAAACCCGATTAGAAATTGGATTGTGACGGTGCTCGGGATGATATGGATTTGAAAAATATAACTTTACTAACTGATGGCGAACAATTTGTGGCTCGTTTGAAGTTGGACCTCGAGTACTCCCCAGCGAATTTCACTCAACAGTCATCCTTTTTCTTTCCTTTCCAGCGATGGTGGTCCGGTTTATAACGAAGCGCTTCATCGGCGAGTACGACCCGAACCTGGAAAAGGTCTACACCTTCAACACGCTGATCGACAATGAGCTGGTGCTGTTCGAAATATTGGACGCCGCCGGTCAGCCGAATGTGCGTATCCCTGGCAAGGTGGCAGGATCCGGAAGGGATCAAAAAGTATGAATTCGAGATTTCATTGTTGACCGTATTCTCCCTCACTGCAGGAAGCCGACTGTCTCACGCTCGAGGCGAATATCCGCTGGGCCGAGGCGTTCATCTTGATGTACTCGGTAGCGGACAAGTGCAGCTTCGACGAGTGCAACCGTCTAAAGTTCCTCATTAACTACAACAAACGGCGCCGTAGGCTTGGCTCCTACAACAAGGTACGTCCTGAGTGGTCCAGGTGGAACAGGGCGGACGAGCCAAAAAAACGCCAAGGCCAAATTCAATCAGAAGCCGTGACAGGCGGTCGTTTGATGTTGCCGATTTTGACTGCTGGCGATGTTCACGCATTTTCAGGTTCAATTATTTCGTACCTTCCCCTGGCGAAGGATTTGTTGGAATTGGAAGGAATTAGGTTGGAAGGAAGGTTGGAAGGAATTACGCACAAATGGAACGGTACCTTTCGGCACTGGGCCCACGGGGTTGAACTTTGCTTCGCTTTTTGCTCCAGTCGACTAGTCAATTGGTTTGCGCCATTTTTTAACCTTGCCTGTCAATTTTCAATGTTTTGACCCAAGTTCCGTTGGATGTTTCTTTTTCGGCAGGATAAAAAATGAATTTGCCCCTCGATAAGTGGGATGGGACCTGCCGTCCCAAACGGACCGGTCAATCAAATATTGTAGGCAAAAATAGTAGCACCAGCTCCTCGTCCCAAGAAGCGAAAAAAGGCTGTCGGTCTATTTTTGGACTTCTCCACCCTGATTTAGGGGTGGCTACATTCGAGTTCATTCACAAATAACCCGGTACCGAGCGTGGAGTATTGGGCCGTACAGCGGTACACGAAACAAATATTGCCAATGTCTGTTTGCTGATTCAGCAATACTGCAGAGGACAATCCTTGTTCCGGCTCAACATCCAATTGCTGGCAGGGAAATATTGCGAGGAGTGTATTATCTGTTGATTGGTTCGCACAGGTTTCGCCAATGGTGTCAGCTCCGGTGCCATTTCGGAGCAGAAAATGTAGTGCAAATATGGTCGAGATGTTTTTTGTCCGTCAAGCAAAAATGCAAATTTGTTCATCGGCATTCGGCCACAATCAACGTGATCATAATGGTACGTGCCGGAAATTCACAAGCGCCTTGCCACTCTCTTTTCTGACGACAACTATTTCCTAAATCCCTACACTTTGCGTTGAACTGTGAGTCATCAGGAAAAAGAAAAACACGAACAACCTGTTTGTGGGCCATCTCGACCTTCATTTTCCAGCAAATTAAACATATGTTTGTCTGGCGACCTTTATTTAAATAAATACTTAAACATGTTTTTTATTGTTACTGGTTTTCCGTAGGACCCCTTGCTGGACGTGCCGGTGATTTTGGTTGGCAACAAGATCGACCAAACGGGCGACCGGATGGTCAGCACGGAGGACGGGCAGCGGCGGGCGAAGGAAATATCCTGCGCCTGCTTCCACGAGGTGTCGGTGCGCGAGAGCATCGAGCAGGTGAACGGTGTCTTCCGGGATGCGTGCCGCTTCTGGCGCGTCCTGTCGCGCTTTCCAAAGCTCAAGCGGTCCACCAGCGACGTCCACGATCTGCACTCGGAGGTCGAGCTGATCCTGAGCCCGGACAGTGTGCATCCGTTCTGCAACTGCGATCTGAGCCACGAGAAGCGGCAATCCATCATCATACTCGGTACGTACAGCGTATTCAATTGAGCCGGTACACCGGATATGCTCCAACGCTTCCGGTAAATTAGCGCCAAGTCGGTGAAGACAATCGCATGCCACATTCCAGCTTTCTTACGCTCCACAGGGAGTAATGAATTGAATAACAGATGCGTGGCTACATAATGGCTCCCCGAGCGCGCATTTTTCCCTCATTTCGCCCCAAGGCCTCAAGCCGCAGCTTGGTGACCCACTTGGGGACGCGTGGGCACCGAGCACCGCGGCGCTAGACGCTAGAACGTTCCGGGAAGTGTTTACAATTCGCGTGGCCTCGTGGCCGAGCGTCGTAATTGTGAGGTTCACGTTCTATTATCCTTTCTTGGGTGGTTTTTGGCCTTCCACGACAGTTCCACGCCACAATCACACATCGTGTTTCCGTAACATGCGGGTCTGACAGGTAGCGGCGTAGTAGCGTAACTTCTCGAGCTAGCGTACTACTACGCATCAGAAAGGCCACCCGGTTCAGTGACCTTTCGGCAACCTGTCAAACCTGCGGGTGATAATGATTGCGGGCTCACCCGGGGAGCCCACGCCGTGCGTAAATCAAAAGTTCCGTCCAGAAATCTCATCAAAACATCGTTTCCCCCGTTCGCCGGTTGCCATTTTATTTTCATCCTTCCTTCTTTTCTTGCTTTCCAAACCGACAGGTCGACCGTGGACGGAAGAGGAACCGGACGAGACGGACGAGTCGGAGTCGAGTTGCTGCTCGTCGCAAAAGTCCGACATCGAAGAGCCGTTCCGGGGGCGGGCGTCCACCGACGGGACGCTCTTGTCACGACCGCGGCGCTGGCGGTTCGCACCTCCCGGGTCCCTCGGGCCGCACGTAGGCCGTGTCGAGCGCCGCATGAGCATATCGATGCGGGGCAGCAACGCAAGCTACTAAGTGGATCCTCCGAAGCTTCGGAAGACACGCGAAAGAGTGAGGACAGCGACATTGTGATTCCGTTTATTTTTGTAATGACGTTTACCGACGCGCCAGTCGACAACCGCCTACCGCCTCCTTCCGAAGCCTTTTCGCCGTATCGCCACCCAAGACAAGGCTGGCGTTTCTGGAGCACTGGCACGGGAGGAGCATATTTTTCGCGAAAGAAGATTATTATCAATGAGACACGGTGGCGGTAAGGCACACCGCCCGCCGTTAGGTTAAGGACGGAAATTTCCAGTTTATAGTGAGACGTGACGGATACTACATCTTAAGAGATAATAAAGTAAACAATCGCCATCGCTGTGGTGACCAAAAACATCAAACAAACACTCCAAACACTTGCGGTTTCTTTTTTCCTGTAAGTAACGGCCCCCCGGGAAACGTTTCGCACGCCAACCTGGTCCTGTGCTTTGGCGGCGAGCTTTCGTCCTTATTCGCCGTAAAGCTCAAGCTCCTCGGCCCGGAGAGCGAGCTTTCGGATGTTCTGCAAGCACCCGGCGGACGCTTCCTGAAGCTCGCGGTCCTTCGAGCCAACCGTTTCGAGGAGGAACGGTACGACGCCGCCCTGCGGGGAAGAGACAGAAGAGGTAGAGCACGGATCCGGACACCGGATTCTTCTGACCATTGACTGACCTGATGCATCGTGATGCAGTTCTGGGAGTCTTCGGACAGCTTCTGTAGAGCCATGGCCGTGGTGCGGTGTACGCGCGGGTTGTTGCTGACCATGTACCCGACGATCGGGGTGACCGTTTTCAGGCGTCCCAGTTCCTGCGTGTTCATTGAGTACGGCGCACAGCTAGCGATAGCCGCCGCCAGGTGCTCCCGCAGCAAGTCGTCCGTTGTGTACACAAGATCGGCCAGCATCCGGATGACCTTGTGGTCGGACAGCACCGACAGGTTCTCCCGATCCTTCGCTATCGTCGCGATGGCAGCACAGACCGCGGACAGGACGAAGTTGTCCCGTGACTTCAGCAACCCCACGACGAGCTCCAGCGCTCCTACGAAGCTTCGGACCAGTTCTCCGGAGTTCTGCGGAGTGAAAGCGAAAGGCACAATGAATGGGATGTCTGACAAGAGGCGGACCGTTGATTCCATAGGCACACCTTAGCGTTCTCGATGCACGGACACAGGGCCCATGCGGCGTGGGCCTGCACCTTGGCGTTGGAGTTCTTCAGCAGCGACCAAATGAGCCGCACCGCATCCAGGTCTTCCATCAGCGTCATGCTTTCCGGGTCCGAGGCGCACTCCTTGAGCGTGCGGGCGATGTTCTCCAGCAGCGGGGCGTGGGTCATGTTGAGCAGGTTCACCAGCAGCGGGATCCCGCCGCACGTGCGCAGTATCTCCCGGTTGTTCTGGTACTTGACGCACTCCGAGATCGCCCCGACGACGTTCGTCAGGACCTCCTCGTTTTCGTCGTTCAGCAGCTGCACCAGCACCTGGACCGTTTTCAGCTGATCGAGCTTCTTCACGTTCGCCTCGCTGGCCGCACACTTCCAGATGGCGCCGGTCGCGGCCGCCAGCAGCTGCTTGTTGTCCCGCACCGTCTTGTCCCGCGCGATACCTACCAACGGTTCGAGGCCGCCCGATTCGCGCACCATATCGCTGGCCGTCTTGGGTCACAGGGTGAAGGGTGCTCAGCAGAGGGAATCCCCAAAGGACGTGGTGGGCTTACCTTGTCGCTGGCGCACTTGAAGATGGCTGAGCTGCACTGGCGCTTCAGGTCGAGGTTGTCGGACGTCAGATGGGACACGATGTCGAAGATCATGCCCTCGGTCGTGATGGCAAGCTGGTAGTTGGCCTGCGAGGCGCACTGCTGAATGGTACCCATAGTCGGAACGACCACATCGATGTGCACGCTCTTCAGCAACCGGCCCATCAGCGGCACGATGCCGCTCTTGCACATCTGCTCCTTGTTGTGGCGGGACTCGGACAGTGACCAGAGGGCTCGGGCGCCCGCCCGCGCCATATCGAGCATCTCGCGTTCCTCCTCCGACAGCTGGTCCCGTTGCGATCGGAGGCAGCTGTCAAAAAAAAAAAGAAAAACTAAGTAACTCGGCAAGTAGCGGCCTCCGGACACTTACTTCATGTTGATGTCCAGCAGGTCGACGAGCCGCGGGATGCCGTTGCACTTGCGCACGAGCTTCCGAGCGAGGCGCACCTTCGCCACGTTGCCGATCGTTTCCGCCGCCATGATCTTCAGGTCACGTCCCGGTTCCGACAGTATCTGCACCAGCAGCGGAATACCTCCCAGGTCGACGATGGCACGCCGAATGTCCAGGTTGAACGAAATCTCCGACAGTACAGACAGTGCCCCCAGTCGGCACTTCATGTCATTGCTTTCGAGCAGATTGACGAGCACCTCTAGCCCGCCGCAGTCCTGGATGGCACGCTGGTTCATCTGCGTGGTCAGATCGTGGTCCTTCAGGCAGCAGAGCGCCACGATGGTGGCCGTCTGGTTGCCGGCCTTCATGTACTTCACCAGCTTTTGGATGTGCCAGTACTCGGACGGTACGTCGTTCGAAAGCTTCGAATCCTTCCAGCGTTCCTCCTCGTCCGACGAGGACACCTGGTCCGAAGAGTCGGACTCGATGCTCTCGTGAGGCTTCAGCGGTGGCT